>NC_051402.1:5908516-5924860 GCF_015228065.2 Penaeus monodon
TTTTCATAAACTTGATGGACAGAAAAGGAAATTAATTTTAAGATTTAAGATTTGCAGGTTTCCCATTTGTGAAAAAAAAATAATGATTACTCATGAGACGAAAGCTTCATGAATATTGTGAGTTGTTATAAGTTTTGGGTATTTTATAATATGAGTTGCATATTATTAGTTTTATGAAGATCAGTAAAGGTTTGGCATTTTACTATGAGACTATTGAAATTATTCAAATACTTACAGTGAAAATTCTGTTTTCCTTGCATTCTGTAATATTTCAGCAGTGATATATAAGGAAACAGAAATTTCATAGCATTTTTGGTTTTGTGGCTGGGTCCTGCAGTAATTTTATGAGTCTAGTCAGTGGTAAAAGATCAGGAAATTTTCTAGTATTCTATTTCAAGAATGAAGTAACTTCCACAGTTTTACAATAAGCATTATGAATATTAGGAATATTAAGTATTGTGAATATTAGAGGTTCTGAGCATTCTATTTGATGAATACATGGATAATTTATATTAAATATATTGTAAATATTATAAGCATTTAAGAAAATGTTTGTAATATAGGTATAAAAAAATTTTTTAAAGATAATACTTATGCCTATACATGTGCACATTTGTCTGCACCCACACCCAAACCTGTGCACACCCACTGAATGTGGTCTGCAGGTGTGTATTGATATGGCACATATGATTGTTTGTATATATATATGTGTGTATATATATATGAGTGTATCAGAAATGTATATATTTAAAATTTTTAGCATGCTTTTGCCTTTACAAAGTTGCATAGCAGGGTAATCTTGGAAAGATAGTGATGCATATTGAGTCTTAAAAATATGCATACAAAAATAGTAAATGATTATTGTAAAGTTTCTGCTGCACTGATGAAAATATGATAATCTAAAGAAATATGTTGTTTTATGGAGAAGTAAGCATAATGAAGACAGCAGTTTTCAAATAGAAGTGAGAGAGAGAGAGAAGGGGAAAGAGAGAAAGAAAGAAAGAGAATGAGATTGAGGCACTTGCATGTCCTAGCTTCATGGATGGGACCAGCTTATGGCATGCAAGCTTCAGAGATGTGTGGGAAGTTGGAATGACAGTACTTTTCTTTTCTTTTCTTTTTTTTTATTAGGAATATTGAACTGTCAGACTGGCTCTCAATTATGGTATCTGCTGTCATTGTTCATCCTTGAATTAGAGTCTGTGGGAGGTGCTTTGCACAAATTTTATCACATGTTGTGCACTGCTGCATGCACTTGCTTGAGCACAAATCCACCAAGAGAGGAATGGGAAAGGAATGATAAATAGAGAGGCAGAAACTAAAGTGAAATCTGAGTTGGGGTGGATGAACTGAGTAATTGAAAAAATGGAATAGTAAGTAAACAATTGAGGAAATTCCCCCTTAATCCCTTTTGCTTTTGTTGTCTTTAGGGGGGCTTAGGAAAGGGAGACTGGGGGCACTTGGACCTCACCCTTGCCCACTAATTTTTGCATGGTCTTTTCTTCTCCCACCTCCTCTCCTTTCCTTCTCACCTTCTGTCACTTCCAAGGTTGAGAGTCGTACTAAAGGATAAAGCCTGGCTGTGTTCAGGCAGAACACCCTCTGGAGCCATACACTTTATTCCCTTGGTTAATTGCCTAGCCCTTTCACCCCTCAGGGGACCCTGAGGGTAACCGTTTCCTCCCCATTTATTTCAACTCACCATGGCCAAAAATGAAGATGTTTTACCCATATGGGGATTAAGCTTACCCCTTCTCAACTCCCTATCAAAATTGATTTCATTGGTTTCCCCCGACCACTGCCTTTCCTTTGCCCCACGTCTGACTGATACAATACCCCCTCTTGATGTTGTGCCCACCTTATCCAATTCCGAATTATCCGCCCATTTCATTACTATCCCTCAGAATACACCCTTCCTCTTCCCCCAAACACCCCTCCACTCCATCTTCTACTGCACAGTCTTCATTGTTCTACCTCCACTCCCCTTATTGCTACTCTTCATCCTTAGTCTCCTTGCAACAGTACAACCTCTCTCCATATCACCCCATTCCTCCTCCCTCGTCCTTCTATGCTTTCCACCTCTACAAACCATTTGATACCTTTTTGCCCACCCAATGGAATCAATTGTTTGTGATTCCCCAACAACCCGCCTGTACCCTTCCTTCCAAGGTCTCCAAAAATAGTGGCAAAGTTCCTTTTGCAGCGTTCTGATCGTTCAAGCCTTATCCCTGTTACATCTATCCCAAGCTCAGAAACTGTTTTACCTGACGACTCACTGCAAACCTATTCCTGCCCAAACCTCACTCCCCTGAATACTGTTTGGAAATGTTCCGTCTCTCCAACTGATTGTCCGTCTATGACAGGACTGGCCAGACTGTGAAAACGATTTGCTGCATGCTTTATTGACTTTTTATGCTGCCAGTCCAGTGCTACCTATTCTCCAGAGGGCCACATAAACCTACCGAATATTGCCAAGATTAACTTTTGTAAACTTGACCACCCCGTGAGTTTATATTGGTGAGTGTCCTCCCCTGTCTGCCCATTCGACCCTTCCCTGTCAATGTCAGAAAGGGTTGGTGTTTTACCACCCAACCAACACTATTGCTCCCAGCCATGCCCTCTATTGTGCTCAAACTGGTCATGATCATTCAAATGCTCTTCTCAGTCACACAAGGGCCCCAATTGGTGGCTCCATGTGTATTTTATTTATGCTTCCCTGCCAACAAGCCTGATCTGAGGTAGCAGGGTTCTAAACCAACCTATCTCTATACCTTTCTCCCCAATCAAATTCTTTTTTCCAATCTAGATCCAATACTCAGTTCTGCCATTTCCCAGTCTACCCCTCTCTCCTTTCTAACTCTCCCTGTTGCACCGGGACATTCTAAATTTTCCCAAACTCATCTGCCCCAAACCCACATCCTCTCCTACATCCACTTCTAACTCTGCTCCTCAGACATATATTCCCTCTTCTACTTTCTATTTGACCTGATTGCCTTATACCTTTAACCACATCCTTTTACAAATCCCCATTGTATTCCATTTGCTCCCCGTCTTATACCCTTTTCACTAACTTCTATTCCTGCAGCATTCTAAAACCCTTTTGACATCCAACACATCTTATCCTGATCATTAACCATTTCCACCTTTTTCACCACAGTGTTTTTTCATAGTGCTGTATGATTTTATGTCTAGCATATTTATTTCTTCTAACCATTAATCATTAACCATTAAAGAAATAAATGAATGAACGAGATTGTGAGTTGGGAGAAGGGAAGAGTAAGAGTTTGAGTGTGAAAGTGAATGGAAGTGTAAGTTTTCTGAGTAGGTAGTAAGTGTTAGTGTGGGGCAAGTGCAAGTGTGTGTTTTGTCAGTGTCAGTGTATATGAGTGAGTGAGTGAGTGATGTAAGTATGTGTGTATGTGTGTGTGTGTGTGTGTGTGGTGTGTGTGTGTGTGTGTTTGTCTGTGGTGTGTTGTGTGTGTTGTTGTGGTGTGTGTTGTTTTGTGTGTGTGTGTGGTGTGTGTGTGTTTGGTGTGTGTGGGTGTGTGTGTGTGTGTGAGGTCTGTCTCTATGTCCTTGTGTGTGTCTGTGTATTATATTGTATGTGAGAGAAGATGAAAGAAAGAGAATTGAAAGGAAATAAAAATGAAAGAAAAAGAAAATGTATTTAAAATGGGAAAAGCAAGGCAGAAAAAGGGAGAAAAAAAGATAAATAGACAGAAAAATGAGAAAATAATTTTTAAAAATCATCAAAGTGTTATACAGTAGTATAGAAGGATAAACAATTAGGCATTTTGTACAGTATGTAGCACTAGATAAAACTAAGGTAAAAGACAATTTCCCTTAAATTTGAGGGATTTATTTAGGCCAAAATTGACAGGCAGCATTCAACAGGGGCTTTGTCATGGCTTTTTATTCATTTATTTATCCCTTTATTTGTGGTATATCCTTTGATACATAAATATCCAATTTCACTGACTTTTGTCTAATTCATTTTTTTCTTAGTTTGACTTTTATGGTACACAGTTTGAAGAGAAGGACAAGATTAATCCTACATTCAGAAAATCTTTGAGATTATTTTATTATTTTAGTTTTTATTCTTTAAATTTTAATACATATGACATTTTTGTTAAGGACAGTAGTGCAGGTAATAAGACCCTTGATAGCTTGCTATTGTATTTCATTAATGGGGAAATGTAACTGTGGGTCATGTCATCCCATGAGGTCCTATATATAACTGCCCGAATATAAGACTCACTATCTGCCCCTAGACCTGCATGAGCCGCAGCCATCCCTTTCATCGAGGACGGCTTTCTGGTGATGGGGGAGGAAGTGTGACCTCACAGCTTCCTTCCCACCACCTCCGTCAGGCATCACTCTTCAGTCCTACCACACCCCGCCCACTACACCTCCTTGTACAATGTGCCATGTCCCTTATTCAGAGACTTCACTACCTTTCCGAGTCAAGATCACAAAATGTGTGGTATGCAGGTAAGGGGAAAGCTATTGGTGCTTTGGGGTCACTGATGTGAAAACTCTCATGAATTAGACAGTGGAATCTGTAGTTTCATTTCTTCTTCCTTTTTTCTTTTCCTTCTTTTTTCTTTCAACATTAAGGACAGAGAAAACGATTCTTTGTTCAGATTCATATATGATCATAGACACACCCGGGATCCAACGGGTTAACAGAAAGTTCAGGATATATATTTCTTTTGTATGTAGAAAATGATGATGATAGAACAGATGATATAAGAATTGTATTGTAGGTAATTTCAAGTCATTTTTTTTCTGCCCTTTCCCCCAGAAAAGGAAAGGTGCCTGATGTTTTTTTCACTACTTAGAGCCACCTGCAGGGATACCAATTACAGGTAAACCATACAGAATCTCTTTTTTCATATTTCAAACTGTCTGTATCTGTCTTGCATGTGCACACCCACACCCGTGCTCATACCCACAACTATGCTAATGCCCACACCCTAACCCCCTGCTCACACCCACCTATACTTACACCCACAGCCATACTAACATGCACTGTCACACACTCTCACACACATCTACAGTCTCACACACACTCATGCATACACACAACATAGCCTTGCACACACCATGCACACACATGCACACACACAATGCACACACAAATGCACACACACAATGCACACACACACATGCACACAACACATGCACACACACACATGCCACACACACACACACACACACACACACACCACACACACACACACACACACACCACACACACACCCAAACCACACACTCTCCTCTCTCTCTCTCTCTCTTTTTCCCCCTCTCTCTCTCTCTCTCTCTCTCTTCCTCTCTTCCTCTCCTCTCTCCTCTCCCCCCTCTCTCTGTTTCTCGTCTCCCCTCCCCTCCCTCCCTCCCCTCCCTCCCCTCCCTCCCCCCGCTTACATAAATCTAATGTTAATATTTGTAGTATTACAGATGTTGCAGATTCCATTAATGTATTTGTTTTCAGGGAGAGGTTGCCCGATCCAGGCTCGGGTAGCAAGGCCTTTAAACGTGACTTGAAGGGAGAACTCAATGCAAAAGAAATCTCTGATTCATTGCCTTTTCTTGAATATGAATTTCATAAGCAGCTAATGAACAAAAAGGAAAGGGATGTGGTTTTGTATATGTTTTCTTGTATAAGAATTTTTCTGCTTTTGTTCCTCTTTTTTCTTTCTTTTCTTTCTATAAGTCTATTGTAAAGATATATGTTAAAAGTCAAAGTTTTTGGATTATTCATTTTTGGGACATTCAACAAATGGATAGTGCCCTTTTTATTAAATCTATTTGTGAGACGTTATTATTCCAGATCAAGGGCATGAAAAGCACTCTTGGTCTGCGAGTGCGAAGTAACAGTAGGGGAAGCTCATTGTAGGGTTAGCAACACCAACAGCATGTTTTTGACTGGCTCTTTAGCCACACCCGTCCCAAGGGAACATCTGGGAAGCTCTTTCCGGGAGGAGGAAAGAGCAGAGTAGATGTACAGAAACTTATTCTTTACAATAGCCCGAAACAAGGAATGTTATGGCCCAAGCACATCATCTCTTGAGTGACATTTTAGTTAAATCACTTTTGTGTATTATGTTTTTAACAGGAAGTTTGAAGACATGTGAAGTGATAGGTATATGGTTTCATATTTGTTTTATGTTCAATAGAAATTTTATGTTAATTTGTTTTATTTTTTGGTGGTATGTAAATACTTTACTTTTCTTTTTTTCTTTTAACTAGAGCAGCATATTGTAGGATTTTTGATTACATATTTAAAATTGCATTGGTGCATCTCTTTCTGCAACTGAGAAGTAAACTAAAATGTATTTGCACAAGAAATTATGTACAGAAATGTATGTTATTTAAAAACAAAAATATTGATGAGGGCAGTTTTTTTTTTGGGTTATATATTAAATGCAAGCAAGAAAACAATATAGCTTTCTCAGTTACGAGTTAAAGGTAATACCTCTATACCAGACTGGGATCTGTAACCAAGATAAACTAGAATGTGGACTAGTTCTGAACTTCAAGAAGAGTGAAGTTCTTTTGAATGTTTCCCACCATTTCTTTTCCGATGTTTTAATTTAAACTAAAAGGTTTTGATTGTAACTTAAAGTGTGTGGGTCTTTGTAAACAGATTATAATATAAAAATAGGATTTTCCTTTTGTGTTAGAGCCAGTGCCTTTCTTCTCTTACTGAAATCCTTTCATGGTTAGTAGAGATCAAGCTTTTTTTTCCTTTGCTCAAAAGGATACCAGGGGAGATGAATGAATGGGGGGTCTGGATCAGTTCTGAGGACTCAGAAGTACCTTCCCTAAAATTGATCTTTCCTCAGGCAAAAAGACACCTGTTTTTGAGGTATTTTTTGTTTCATTCATTATATAGATGTTGGGTTTGGATGCATCATAGTGGCTGATATTTGGGTTACAGGGGGTGTTTTTAAGCTATATTATTTCTTCTATTGCAAATAGGGGCAGTAGTCAGCCAAAACCCTTTCTATTTATTTAGAAAAATTATTTTTTTTAAAAACCCATGAACTGTGTTTTTTTTTTATTACCAACCCCAGGGGGGGGGGGGAAGTGATAACAAAAAAATATATATATTTTTAGTTTGAGGATTAGCTTCAAAGTACTTCTGGTTAAAAAAAAAAACCTAAGTTTTTTAAAAAACATTAAAAGCCCACTATATACCCTGATCCTTTTTTAAAACTTTTTAAAAATTGAAAAACAAAACAAAAGCAGAGAGAAGAGAGGAGAGAGAGAGAGAGAGAGAGAGGGGAAGAGAGAGAGAAGAGGGGAGAAAGGGAAAGAGAAAGGAGAAGAGGAGGAGGAGAAGAAGGGGGTGAGAGGAGGAGAGAGAGAGAGAAAAAGGGAGAAAAAGAAAAAGAGAAAGGAGAAGAGAGAGAGAAAGGGAGAGAGAAAAGAGAGAAGGAGGAAGGGAAGGGGGAGAGAGAGGGGAAAGGGAGAAGAAAGAAAAGAAGAGGAGAGAGGGGAAGAGGGGTTACTCTTCCTTTGTTTCTCTGAAAGAAGATTTTTTGTGCTGTTTTTTGAGTGTAAAAAAAAACTACAAAAAGGTGTGACAGGATAACAGTATATTTTTAAAAAGTTACTCATTGTCTGGGTCTCAGTGGTAATGCGACCATTTCTGGGAAGCCCACATTAGTCAGGTTCGGGACAAAAAATGTTCCCACTTTTTCCAAAATGCTAGTATTCCTGTAACAAGCGGGGCATGGGGAAGGGGTTAAGCAGTGTAGCAGTCTGATTTTTTTTGCATATATGGAAAAGGGTGTAGGGGGAACAGGGGCTATAGTGCTTCATTTCCTTGTCGTCATGCATTGTGACCTTTAGATTTTTTCCCCACTTCGACTGGTGTTGGCTGGGAATCTTTTGGAAAGCATTTGGGTAGCTTTTATTATACTCCATTTGAAAAATGGTTAAAGTCGAATTGCTCTTTTTTTTGTCCTTTCTCTTTAAAAAATGAAGAAAAAAGTTTTTTTTTTCTTTATACGCTTGTAGTGAGTTATTTTTTTTTAAAAATGTATTGTGATAAATTTTCCTAACAAAAATTTTTTTTACATTTGTGTAGTTCGGGCCCTGCTCTTGTTTTTTTTGTTCGGTTTCATGTATAGAACAAGAGATGGAGTAAAAGAAAGGCAGGCAGTAATCCCCACCCTTGTGTTAGATATGTTCTTCTTTTACCCCCTCAGAGACAGTATGTTAAATGTTATCCGGGTGCAACTTTGCATAGACTAAAATTTGCTAATTTCAGATTGGTTTTTACTTTCATTTTGAATTCAATGAATGGCTATCCTGATTGCCATTTATTTTTAAATATGTGTTTTATTGTGTTTGTGCTTTTCTTTTCCCCTGTAAATCATTTGCCTTGTAACCCCACATACCGGCCCCCAGTCCAGGAGCGGGTCTCTAGGAGGGGGGGGAGAGGGAAGGCTACAGCAGCCAAAAGCTTTGGGGTAAATTTGGGAAAAAGCAACCCGGGTTTTAGGGTTAAAACGAGGAATGGTTTTGAATTTTTGTGATATACTTCCCCCATGTTAATTTTCTTTTTTTTTTTTATTATTTAAAAATTTATGCCAATTTTTTAAATTATGCTGGAGATAGGAAATGCAGAGATGATTTGGAATCTGGTGGAAGGTTGTCAAACCCACCGTCTGTGGCAGTGTCAACAGAGATTCCCCCCAGGGGGGTTTCCCAAAGAAAACATCGGACCCCAATTTTCAGATGTTCACCCGGGTTTGGAGGAAAATTCCCCGCCACAAGAAAAATAGTACCTTCAATCAGATTTTTTTCAAAATTCTCAGGTAAGGCAGGGAATATAAAATAGACAGACAGAAGACAGACAGAGTCAGTTACAAATGCCCGTCCATCAAATCAGCACCATCTCAAAAAAAACAGACACAGGGCAGCAGTTTTACTCAGAGGGGAAAGAGTGTTAGACGTTCTAAAGTTTAAAAAATGTATGGATATTAAAATTTTTTCAAACCTTTTGTCTTTTTAATATTCAAAGCCCCCCCATTGGCTTAGAGTGTTACTTCAAAGTCCCCAACTGGCGCCCTGCATACTGGAGGCTGCAAAAACAATGTAGAGCTGCCAGGGAAGAGAGTACAAATTTGCCTTTTGGGAATGGTTTTTGGGGAGGGAAACCCAGCGCAGTCAGTACAAGGTGGTTCTCAGTCCTGGGACTCTGGATGGCCCCCTTCAAAAAGTCTAAGCAAGGTAAGAAAGACTTTGCTACTAATATTTTTTACTGTAACGCTTGCAGATTTTGTGCATTTTCTTATTTTCATATTCTCCGAAAGGCTTTCCATCATTTGCTTTAATGATTTATATTGTCCCTTTTTGTTTTTATATGTCTGTGTTCCAGATGATGGGAATTGATATTTAAAAAGGGGAACTTTTTTCCCTCCAGTGAGACAGTACAAAACAAAGCCTCCAGCTCACCACCCAGAATCTTGTGATGTCCCAACAGTCCTCTTCATCAATAACAAATGTGCCATCAGTGCCACTATTTTTTCGGTTTTATCCTGAGCTCCCCCCACTTCCTCAGCGCATCATCCTAGATCCAGGAATGAACAAAAATGTAATATTCATGTAAGTGGGGCCCCTTTCAAACTCCTGAGGCAGTTCTTTGTGCCTTCAATTAATTTGGTTTTTTGTCCGCCAAGATTCAAACCCAAAAATATGTCGTTGTATTCACCAGTGCATTTACCTGAACTTTTTTTATTTTTTAAATACGTAAGTCAATTATGACTCTGATGCTTGTTTTACAAAAAACCCAGCAACCCCCAAAAGGGATATGGGGTGGGAAAATCACTCCCTTGTCTCACTTCCTGGGGCTCGGATAAAAGACATCTAGGGAAAAAACCCAATTTCTTTTTTTCATTTGAGAATCTACTAGTTTAAGGGGGTAATATTTATCAAGGTAATGGTTTTTAAAAAGGAGTTCAAAAATGTGAAAAAAAGTGTTGATGAAATACACAAAGTAAAATCAGATATAAATTAATAGTTTTTTACGAAAAATTTATTGTTTTTTTTCATGCCCCAATATTTTTTTTTACAAAAATTTCCTTTCCCAAGACTGTCTGAGATATATTCCCACGATTAGAAATTTTTGCAGGTCTTTGGGATTTTAAAATTGCCCTATACTTGTACATTTCACCTGAAAAATACCAAATTTCTGCAATAACCCAAGTGTCTCTATAGTCTTGTAAAAAAAAAAATATTTGAGAGAAAAAATGCAGTTGTAATTGCTGCCAGTAATATGATACACTAGGTTTTAGGTCAGTTTTTTTTTTGGGGATTTTTTTTAAACAATATTTTTTGTTTTAAATTTAAAGGGGATTCTAAATTCTAAAATATGAGCAGTACTTCTATACTTTTGAAAATACTTTGAAAAAAAAACTCTTGTGAAATAGCGTAATTTTAACCTTTCTGTCAGGGAAAATATACTGCTAATTTAGTTTTTTTTTTGTGAATTGTCATACAAAATAGAAGGCTCCAAATGCCCCAGGGCCCCCGGAATCAGTTACTGGGCCCACTTGACCCTTTTATAATTTTCCCATTCTTTGATTTTTTTTTTGTTACAAATTTTTACTGTGATTAAATGTTTTAAAAACCAAAAGATTTAAAAAAAATCATTTGCAGAAAATTAAGAAAAGGGTAATAGGTTTTATTGCAGACTGGTAATTACTCCTTTGGTGAAAAAAAATGACCCCCTTGGACAAAAAAATTTTTTTGAGCCCCCAGGGGGAAAAATGCAAAAAAAACAAAAAAAAACCACGAGAAATAAAATGTATGTATGTACCTTCTCGATGGCAGGGGTTTTTGATTAATTGTTAACGTAAAAGTCTAATCATTGATTCTAATTTTTTAAAATAATTTATTAAAGATTAGATTTTTTAAAATCTCCTTTAAAATAATTACTTCTAAAAAAGTTCATCATCTTTTTTATTTTACTTTAAATTTATGCTTATATTTTGGCAAAAATTAAACTTAAAATACAATAGAAAATTTTTTATTCATTGTAAAGTTCAAAAGAAAAAAAAAAATTGTATATCAATAATTATATTGAAGATGTGATAGAATTATTTGTATTTTTATTAATATAAAACTTAACCCTTTACCATCTGTTTTTTTTTTTTTAGCATTCAAAAAATTATTTTTTAAAGAATTTTTTTTTTTTTTTCAAGAGTAAAGGAAAAAGGATAAAAAAAAAAAAAAAAAAAATATTTTTATTTAAAAAAATTCAAAAAAGGGACTTTGAGACCCATTTGGGGGCTTGAGACATAAAATTGGAAACGGGCCCTTTTCAATTGGACTTGAAAGTCCAATTTGGCGGTAAAGGGTTAAGAAAGATATTATTACATTGTCTTTAGACTTATTGATAAATTTTTTTGAAAACTGGGGTGGTCGGTGGCTTCAGGGGAGTTTTGTGACTGAGGTCTTACCCTTTGGTGCTGCCCATGTTGCAGTTTTGGGCGGTAATCCCATGTTTGCTTACTTCATGTCAGAGTGGTTTTGCTTCTAACCTTACAAAAATCGGAAGATGGCATTTATTATTTCATTTTGTTCATGTCCTTTATCCATGTTCAAATATTATTTCCTTTTGCATGGTCTAATTTTTTTATCATTCTAACATTTGCTAAATGGGGTTACTTCATGAGGGTAGACAGTATAAAGGTCTTGGAGTAGTGGCCACACTATGTTTTCTTTTTTAAAATTTAATAGTAGTAAAAGGAATGAATACTTAAAAAAAATTAAAAGAATAAAGGGACAAATTACTTTTTAAATTTAGGGTAAATTTTTAATAAACGTTGGAGGTACTTGTTCGGGGTTGTATCAGCGCAGCTACGGAAACTCCCAGAGGCTTCAGGGGAAGAGTAAACGAAAATTACATGGCAAGCATTGCTTACATATCGATTTTTGGGGTTATAGTGGTGGTAGAAAAAATTAAAAACAGAAAGGGTTTTATGGAATTTTAAAGAGATTTTAATTTGAAACTAAAGTTTTGCTAATATTTTTTAAAATATAAATTTAGCAAGTAAAAAAATGAAATATTTATTTTTTGCTATATTAAACTATTTGTTTTCAAATATTTTTTTTTTTGTGACAATTATACAAAAAAAAGGGAATAACTTTGTCATAAAACAAATTGGTTTCTAAACAATGAAAAAATTTTCAGTCATGTCAATGGTCAAGCAACTAAATATGTTTTAAGATAAGTTAAGTTTTGAAGTTGATATATGGATAGTTTCAAAGAGTCAGATTTTAATGTTAACAGCTACAGATATTTTAAAAAAAATTGTCTCACTATTATTGAAATTCTTTTTTAAACTAAAAGTTAAAAACAGTCCTTGTAAATGAGATATATTAATATTTGAATTGGTGCATGTGTAAGTATTATCACTCTGTAATATTACTTTTTCCTATTTTAAAATATTTCTTAAAAAATTGGTTGATACTAACATGCTGAGAAAACAAAAAATAAAGTTCCCTATATCTTAGTGCTTCAAGTGGGTTTAGAGCTTTGACTTGAAAAATAAAATCCAACTATCAAAAAATGTAAACCCGGGCATAATTGCAAAATTTATTACAAAGCTGAAGAAATAATTTTGGAAATTGCAATATTGCGAGTAGTAAAGTGATGGATTTAAGCATGTTAGTATGCATCATAATTTGCCCTTGTGACTGCCGTAAATGTGAAAAATGTTCAGAAAGGTATCCCTTACTCTTTCCCTTTATCATGTCCCAACAAAGTAATAAGATTGCTGGGAGCCAAAAAACCTACACATCTAAATGTCTGATACTTTTTCCAAAACTTCTGTTGTGTATATATTATTTACTGCCAATGACGTTAATTTATTTAAATTTGCAACGTATCCTATATCAATTTTTTTTTTTTGTTTTAAAAAGTTTTTTTTTCATACTGAAAAATTGATGAAGGTAAAAAAGATTTATTTGTGATTTTTCCCCTGGTTTAAATTTAAAGGGGAGCATGACATACTGCCCCCCTTGTAAAGGAACATGAAATAGCACTGTAAATTATTCTTCCCTAGATTATTGAGGGATTAGAATGCTAGTGATTTGATACCCTTTTTTGTAAATTATGTAATCCCCCCTTTTTAGGGGATGTTTTTGGACATATATGTGATATTCTCATAAATACATATTGTATAGCAGTGTGGAGAAAAAACACGGGAAGGGGGTTTTCATCCATTTTACATAATAAATATTGGAAGGAATGTAATTAAAAATTTTCGGGAAAATTTGGGTAATGTGCCTATGATCTAGCTATAGAAAGAGAAAATTTTTTTGGTATTTGAGATTATTTGCGATCAAACCCTGAATATTTTGTGGCTTAAAAAATGTAAAGTTTGGGAATGTAAGCATAGACTGCTTCTTGTATATAGAGTATTTTCACATTTTGTATTTTATATAAACTAGATCCATCTAAAATTAAATTTTTAAGATAGTTTTTAAGTACCACGTCAATAAAATACTCAGTCCATTCTTTTTCATATTACCCATAAAATAGGGTGGGGGTGGGGAAAAAATATGAGTTACTCACTCTCTTTGGTTTTATAAACATTTTAAAAGAATCCTCGTCTTTATGGGTCTACAATTTTTTTTGCCCTTTTCCAGTTAACTATTCCTTTAAGTGGGTTTATATATTTTACCCATGTATAAGGGGAAACATTTAGCGGTCATATTGCCGCTTTAAAATTTCCCCTATTTTTTTTGCTACCAGACTAATTTTGTATAAAGTTATTTTAAAATTTTATCAACATTTTTAAAATATTTTGCAATTAAATCGTATGCTCTGTGCAAAATCTTTTGGTCTGTTTCAAAGATTACTTGGCCCTACTATATTTTGCTCAGCAAAAACTGTCTTCATTTTTTTTGGGGTTTTAATACCAAAGAAACAATTTTTAAAACCAAGTAGATGTTTTTTAAAAAAATAATTTTTGCTCAATTTTTTCTACTGAGTTTCTTGTTACCATCACATCTGAATCTTCACATAGGTGTATTTTTTTGTCTTGTTCCCTATCCTACTGGATAACCAAAAAGGGCCCAGGCTTTCACCTGCTTTCACCTATGTAAAAAAATGCATATCCAGGGGCATGGTGTACAATGCATACCGCACGCGCACACGCACACACAACACACCGACACCAACACACCACACACCAAACACCACACACAAACAACACCACAACAACAAACACAACACACACACACACACCACACACCACACAACACCACACACACACACACACACCACCACACACACACACACAACACCAAAACACACACATTATATCAAATGAAACATCCATCCTTGCACATTTACATTTCCATATGTTTTTTTTTTTAAAAAATATGCACTACCCCCCCCCCCTTTCACATTACAACAGGCTTGTCCCTTGCATACATAATACACACTCCTACAGGCTACTCACACCTTTTACAAAAGATATCGCTTTTTTTATTAAGTAAAGAGTTTTATTATCCCATAATTTTAATAATGTAAAGGTGCTCCATAATTTTATAAGCTCACGTGACCCTTTGCTGAGTAAGATTTTAAGTATTTTGCATATTTTTCGGTATTTAAAAGTAGTGAATAAAAATTTCCATCGTTTTGGTGACTGAATAGCTCATTGTGTCTTCTATTTTTAAAAAAATAAAAGGGAGGAAAATGTAAAATTTTTGTAAAAACTTTCCCTACATGGTATATTTGTTTCATAATTATTTTTTTTTCTCTCTGTATATTAAAAAAGAAAAATTTTTTGCATTCTATATTTATTTTTTTATGGTGGAAAAAATTTTATGAACCCTTTTTGCAAAATTTTAAGTAAATCCAAAAGAAAGAACATTGCTATGGCTGTGTATGTATATGAAGTTGTGTGAAAAGGGAAATATTTAAAAAATAGAATAGTCATTACAATATTTTTGGGATTTAGTATAGACTATATTTTGGAACCAAATTAATGACACATTATGAAAAATTTTGCGATGTACTGCCCTTTAATATATACTTAAGGTTTAAAAAGGGAAATTTTTTAGATTGGGCAAGGAGATCATTATTTTTTTTTTTAAATGTTTAAAGCACTTTAGGGTTTAATGAAAACCCTTTTTAAACTTTTAGAAAATTGCAGTGAAATTCCAAACAGAAAGGGGAAATACAAAAATACAGAAAAAAATTTTACAGAATTTTAACTCTTCAAATTTTTTATTTTCAGTAGGGCAAAAGTGTTATGTTAAGAATTCTTTATGTGATTATAAGGCATGTTTTAGTCTTTGTCTACAAGTGTGTGTTGGGGGTCAATGAACTTGAGAACATTAAAGTAAAATTTTAACTAGATTTTAATTCTTGTTCTTTATTACATTTCTGGGTTAAAAAAAGTGAATCTGTTTCTGAAAAGAAAAATACATATAATGGGATTGATCATCTGGGAAATACATTTAATGCGGCATTTCATCTGATTTTTAAACTAATCCCCACTAAATTTTTAAGTGTTTGAATTTTTTACTTATCATGTATTTCTTAGAATGTTACATTACAGATATTTTGCCCAAACCCCCTAACTCTATACCAAAGTCAAATGTTTGAGCTTTCGCTATCATCATTTCATTAATTTTAAAAATCGTGACAATCTTACAAAAATTGGGGTTTTTTATTTACTGCTAATTTGCAAAAGTTAAGGCAAATCTTTTAAATAAAAATCAGTATTGTATTTGACAGTACAGATTATTTTATGCTAAAATGAAATTTATCAAGGGGATAGCCCCAATTAAGATAAACCAGTAAGAAAACAAATTCCGTTTATTTTTTTATATTTTACAGACTATACATTTGGGTTTTCAGACAGGACTTTGAACTTAAACTAAAAAAAATAATGCTAATTTGATTTTCTGCAATACTTCCCATACCCTTCCCTTTATAATTTGTGAATTTTTTAGCGTTTTAATCAGCACTAAACGATTCTCTTTTTTAAGTACCATCAAAAAAAAGAATAAAGAATATGTAAAGTTAAAATAGTGACTAAAACCGAGATCCCTTATATCCCATTAAAAGAAGAAAAATGAGAGAAAAGATTTGAAAAAAAGAAAAAAAGAATTCCCCTTCCTCCACTGGGAAACATGGAAAGATGAAAAGAAAATGAAAAACAAACAGCAAAAAAAAGGGGTTTGAACCTGAAAGAAAAGAACCAAAAACAATTCTCAAAAAGTTAGTTTTTTCCTTTTTAGACAAAATTTCCCATTTTAAGGGGCCAAAAAAAACTTTTAAAAAAAATTTTTTTTTTTTTTTCTTCC
>NC_051402.1:5932460-5935488 GCF_015228065.2 Penaeus monodon
ATATAGGTTTCGCTTTCATAGAGCAAAACTGGCATTATCAAGGCCTTGAAGACACGTAGCTTGGTCCTTCTACTCTTCGAAAAAAGACTAGAGTGGTAGTGGACACCGAATGGCCATCCGACATCAAAATGAAACTGACTTCATAATTTCAAGTAGGCACGATATAGTAAAAAATGCGGAAGTGTACATGTTGGCAACGACCATAGAATGGTCAGAGGCCCAAAATTAAATTACACCTCAGAAGGAAAACAAATAAACTCATATGAAAACTGCAGTCAAATTTAGCTAAACTGAAGACCAGAGTGACAGGATTTAATCTTAACATCCAAAACAAATATTCACTTCTCAGCGACAAAGATCTCAACATCGACCAAATCAACAAACAGTTCAATGACATAATAAAGGAAACTTCACTTGAAGTAGGCGGGACGAATGTCAAGCAAAGCTCCAGCAAGTTCTCTTTGGAAACTAAAGAGCTTATGTTAAATGTAGGGTCATGAATGTATCGTCAAACAGGGACAAATTAGATTTAGCTGAACTAATAAAGTCTATAAATAAAAGGAAAAGAGAAGATGTACGGAAATTTAACACAAATAATAAATGAAACAGTGACCTCAGGTACCATCATGAAAACAGCTAAAAGGAGACTCGGAATAGGAAGAAATCAATTTTATGCAATAAAGAAACCAGACAGAGAAGTGGCATATAATAAGAATGGAATCATAAGAGTACTGGAAGACTTTTACAGGGATCTATATAACTCAAATGAACAGCCAGAGACAGAAGCGAACGTTGCAACTAGAGATGTACCGAACACCATACTAGAAGAAATAAAAAGAGCATTTAATGACATGAAGAAAGGGAAAACACTAGGTGAAGACGGAATTAGTATAGACCTTATAATAGATGTAGGAGAAATTGCATCAGTGAAACTAGCCAATCTTTTTAACAAGTGTCTTCTCAGCGGAAAAACTCTGAAAGCTTGGAAAATGCAATAATTACTTTGATACATAAAAAAGGGATAGTAAGGATCTAAACAACAACCGACCCATAGGCCCTTTTTCAGTTACTTACAAATTGTTCACAAAAGCCATCACAACTCGCATCTCTAACCAGCCTAGAAAACAGGCAGGCTTCCACAGTGGATTGTCAACAACAAACCACATCCACATGCTCACCTAAAAAAAGAGAAAAAATAATCGAATATAGGAAACCCCTGTGTAAGGCATTCATCGATTATGATAAGGCATTTAATTCTGTACAAACACCAGCAGTACTAGAAGCTATTCAAAGATAGGGAGTAGAGGAGGTATAATGTAAAATATTGGAAGATATATACGAATATATATAGATAAGATGGGACAGCAACCATCAGGCTCCACACGGGAACCGATAAAATACCATCTTAAAAAAGATGTTAGACAGGGCGATACCATCTCACCAAAACTGTTTATGGCTTGCCGTGAGGAACTATTCAAGAAGCTAGAATGGAACGGAAAGGGTATCAAAATAGAAGTCGAATACGTAGACAATCTAAGATTTTCATATGACATTGTTCTCCTCAGTGAATATGCATATAATATGCAGCAACTAATAAACGATCTGAATAGAGAAAGTCTGAAAGTCGGACTTATGATGAACAAGAAAAAGACTAAGATCATGTGCAACAGTAAAGTTCAATTCGAACAGATATATGTGCAAGGCGAAGCACTAGAGGTAGTGCACGAGTATATATACATTGGGCAACTCGTACAGACAAACACATCTAGCAAAGAGGAAATTAAGCAATGCATCAATCTAGGCTGGACTGCAATCGGCAGACACAGTAGCGTACTAAGAGGCTCCTTGACATTACGTTTAAAAAGAAGTCTTCAGCCTCCCAGTTATGACCTATAGATCAGAAACATGACAACCAAATTACTGGAGAGGAAACTAATAAGTGCCCAGAGAGGGATGGAGAGGTTGATGCTGGGAATTAGCCTAAGAGATCGGATGAGGGCGACGTGGATCAGGGAACAAACAAAAGTGGAAGATATACTTGGGAGCATCAAAAAGAAAAAATGGCAACGAGCAGGTCATATATGTCGGATACAGTACAACAGATGGACAAAGAGTGTAACAGACTGGATTATAGATAACATAAATTTGCCAAAGGCCAGACCAATGACAAAATGGCGTGACGAAATAACGAAATTTGGGGGCCAAGACTGGAAACGAAAAACGCAAGACAGACAAAGTTGGAAAAGATTGGGAGAGGCCTACGTCCTGCAGTGGATTGATTCAGGCTGATGATAATGATGATGATGATGATGATGATGATGATGTGTGTGTGTGTGTGTGTGTGTGTGTGTGTGTGTGTGTGTGTGTGTGTGTGTGTGTGCATATGCATATATATATATATATATAAATATAAATATATATATATATATATATATATATATATATATATATATATATATATATATATATATATATATATGTATATGTATATATACAGGTGGATCCTTCATATATATATAATATATATATAATATATATATATATATATATATATATATATATATATATATATATATAAACATACACGTATGTGTGTGTGTGTGTGTGTGTGTGTGTGGTGGTGTGTGTGTGTGTGTGTGTGTGTGAGTGTGTGTGTGTGTGTGTGTGTGTGTGTGTGTGTGTGCGTGTGCGTGTGCGTGTGCGTGTGTGTGTGCGTGTCCGTGTGTGTGTGTGTGTGTGTGTGTGTGTGTGTGTGGTGTATGTGTGTGTGTGTGTGTATATATATAATATATATATATATATATATATATATATATATATATATATATATATATGCACACACACACACACACACACACACACCACACACACACACACACACACACACACACACACACACACACACACACACACACACACACATATATGTATATATCTTTATATATATATATATATAATATATATATATATATATATATATATTATATATATATATGTAAATGCATGTGCTTCCGAAGGGCGGTATTAT
>NC_051402.1:5940588-5944195 GCF_015228065.2 Penaeus monodon
TACCCCATGATCCGGCTTGCTTTGCTTGCTTGCTTGAGATTTGCGAAGTTCTGGCTTCGCCCGGGCCTTTCACTTATGGCCCGGCCTGTGTCAGCTTTTTATGGCTGTCTCATTTGTTGGTCTGACACTCGGTGCTTACCGTGGCGGTGGGATTGCCAGCAGGCGCTCCTGTAGCCGTGGTGTAAGCATCTCGCATAATCTCTTTACCAGCACGACGGCTGTGTTCTGTGGGGTTTGTCTTAGGAATTGCGTGTGCACGCAATTCTCCAAGTAGTGTATCAGTGTGGCGTTCGGCTCGCCGCAATGCATGCAACACCTCTCTTCATGTTCTATTGTTTGTATGATCTGCCATGCACAGTGGTAACCTAGGCGCATTCTGTGCAGAATGACTTCGGTACCTCTGTTGTTTATTTCAGAGAGTGCCAGTGGTTCATAGCCTGTGGCATCTGAGTACCAGCTGGCCGAGGGGGAATGTCTCGTTTCCTCTCTGTGAAGCCATGATCCGGCGAAGGGACTTGTTACAAAAGGCATCAAGGCGAGACTCCAAGACACTGGATAGCGTCCAGGTTTCGCTTCCATAGAGCAAAACTGGCAGTATCAAGGCCTTGAAGACACGCAGCTTGGTCCTTCTGCATAGGTACCGACATCTCCAAACGCTCTTGTTGATCGAGTTCATAGCTCCTGTTGCCAGACCAATCCGTCTACTGACTTCCTGGTCTGACAACCCAGAGATATGGACTACGCTACCAAGATATGTAAAACTTTCTGTATATATAAATATATATATATATATATATATATATATATATATATATATATATATATATATATATATATATATATATATATATATATATATATATATATATATATACATATGTATACATATATATATATATATATATATATATATATATATATATATATATATATATATATATATATATATACATATATATAAGTTTCGCTTTCATAGAGCAAAACTGGCATTATCAAGGCCTTGAAGACACGTAGCTTGGTCCTTCTACTCTTCGAAAAAAGACTAGAGTGGTAGTGGACACCGAAGTGGCCATCCGACATCAAAAATGAAACTGACTTCATAATTTCAAATAGGCGCGATATAGTAAAAAAATGCGGAAGTTATTAATAAAGTAAATGTTGGCAGCGACCATAGAATGGTCAGAGGCCAAATTAAATTACACCTCAGAAGGAAAACAAATAAACTCATATGAAAACTGCAGTCAAATTTAGCTAAACTGAAGACCAGAGTGACAGGATTTAATCTTAACATCCAAGACAAATATTCACTTCTCAGCGACAAAGATCTCAACATCGACCAAATCAACAAACAGTTCAATGACATAATAAAGGAAACCACTTGAAGTAGGCGGGACGAATGTCAAGCAAAGCTCCAGCAAGTTCTCTTTGGAAACTAAAGAGCTTATGTTAAATGTAGGGTCATGAATGTATCGTCAAACAGGGACAAAATAGATTTAGCTGAACTAATAAAGTCTATAAATAAAAGGAAAAGAGAAGATGTACGGAAATTTAACACAAATAATAAATGAAACAGTGACCTCAGGTACCATCATGAAAACAGCTAAAAGGAGACTCGGAATAGGAAGAAATCAATTTTATGCAATAAAGAAACCAGACAGAGAAGTGGCATATAATAAGAATGGAATCATAAGAGTACTGGAAGACTTTTACAGGGATCTATATAACTCAAATGAACAGCCAGAGACAGAAGCGAACGTTGCAACTAGAGATGTACCGAACACCATACTAGAAGAAATAAAAAGAGCATTTAATGACATGAAGAAAGGGAAAACACTAGGTGAAGACGGAATTAGTATAGACCTTATAATAGATGTAGGAGAAATTGCATCAGTGAAACTAGCCAATCTTTTTAACAAGTGTCTTCTCAGCGGAAAAACTCTTGGAAAATGCAATAATTACTTTGATACATAAAAAAAGGGATAGTAAGGATCTAAACAACAACCGACCCATAAGCCCTTTTTCAGTTACTTACAAATTGTTCACAAAAGCCATCACAACTCGCATCTCTAACCAGCCTAGAAAACAGGCAGGCTTCCACAGTGGATTGTCAACAACAAACCACATCCACATGCTCACCTAAAAAAAGAGAAAAAATAATCGAATATAGGAAACCCCTGTGTAAGGCATTCATCGATTATGATAAGGCATTTAATTCTGTACAAACACCAGCAGTACTAGAAGCTATTCAAAGATAGGGAGTAGAGGAGGTAAAATGTAAAATATTGGAAGATATATACGAATATATATAGATAAGATGGGACAGCAACCATCAGGCTCCACACGGGAACCGATAAAATACCATCTTAAAAAAGATGTTAGACAGGGCGATACCATCTCACCAAAACTGTTTATGGCTTGCCGTGAGGAACTATTCAAGAAGCTAGAATGGAACGGAAAGGGTATCAAAATAGAAGACGAATACGTAGACAATCTAAGATTTTCATATGACATTGTTCTCCTCAGTGAATATGCATATAATATGCAGCAACTAATAAACGATCTGAATAGAGAAAGTCTGAAAGTCGGACTTATGATGAACAAGAAAAAGACTAAGATCATGTGCAACAGTAAAGTTCAATTCGAACAGATATATGTGCAAGGCGAAGCACTAGAGGTAGTGCACGAGTATATATACATTGGGCAACTCGTACAGACAAACACATCTAGCAAAGAGGAAATTAAGCAATGCATCAATCTAGGCTGGACTGCAATCGGCAGACACAGTAGCGTACTAAGAGGCTCCTTGACATTACGTTTAAAAAGAAGTCTTCAGCCTCCCAGTTATGACCTATAGATCAGAAACATGACAACCAAATTACTGGAGAGGAAACTAATAAGTGCCCACAGAGGGATGGAGAGGTTGATGCTGGGAATTAGCCTAAGAGATCGGATGAGGGCGACGTGGATCAGGGAACAGACAAAAATAGAAGATATACTTGGGAGCATCAAAAAGAAAAAATGGCAACGAGCAGGTCATATATGTCGGATACAGTAAAACAGATGGACAAAGAGTGTAACAGACTGGATTATAGATAACATAAATTTGCCAAAGGCCAGACCAATGACAAAATGGCGTGACGAAATAACGAAATTTGGGGGCCAAGACTGGAAACGAAAAACGCAAGACAAACAAAGTTGTAAAAGATTGGGAGAGGCCTACGTCCTGCAGTGGATTGATTCAGGCTGATGATAATGATGATGATGATGATGATGATGATGATGATGATGATGATGATGATGATGATGATGATGATGTGTGTGTGTGTGTGTGTGTGTGTGTGTGTGTGTGTGTGTGTGTGTGTGTGTGTGTGTGTGTGTGTGCATATGCATATATATATATATATATATATATATATATATATATATATATATATATATATATATATATATATATATATATAGTATATGTATATGTATATATACTTATATATACATTAATACCAGTATATATGCATATATATATATATATATATATATATATATATATATATATATATATATATATATATATATATATGTATATATACAGGTGGATCCTTATTATATA
>NC_051402.1:5949295-5951477 GCF_015228065.2 Penaeus monodon
TGCCCAGTGCAATGCCCAATGCAATGGAATTAGCATCTACACGACCGTATTCACTCATTTCAAGTAATGATAAAACTAAATAGCAAGGAATGCCATTCCTTTGCACACGAATCATGATGAGCTCCTTTTCTGCGCCAGTTTTTTCTAGCTTGGGACGTCAAAATGATGTACTGGCTTGCTAGTGCAGCGCATTTCTCCCGTACAGCATTAGCGATGTAGTGCACGATATTCCTTTGGTGCCTTGTTTTTGTCCCTGCCGTCTATCAGAACCGCTCAATTCTGCCTTTTGACGCTTTACCAAAACTTTAATAATGTTTTAATGGCATGGTGGGGTTCATGACAAGTTGATAAGCTGTTTTAAACATTTTGTATATGCTTCTGTGGTGCTCTGTTTTAATGCGACATCAATACTTGGTTGAACCGTACGTTTTTTCCCCCCTACAATTGCTAATCGTTCCTCTTGTGGCAACCTTAGTTCTTCTTCAGCCCATTTGTGTCCATTCCCTGAAATAATAACTCAAATTAAATTAATAGAAATGAAATTCATCGAGGGATTTCAATATCCGATTTCAATAAGTAAGTTCTATAGCACTCAGAATGTACTGTAGTTCTTATGAAATAGACTGTGTCTGTTTGATTAAAAGCTTCTTATATTTTTATAAGGTGCCCACATTTTTTTTTTTTTTACAACGATTAAGTGAAAATGTTAGAACAAAACCCTACTATAAAAAAATAAAACAGCAAAATGCCCGCAAAATTTACGTTAGGAAATTTGTGCGGAATACTGTAAAAGAAAGAAAGAAAAAACGTGCAAAAAGTTAAAAAATTAATATACTTTCGAAATGTCAATCAATTGTACATTTATTCACGAAATTGACGCAGGCTCCCATAGCAGCCCTCGCACTCCCTATAAACTTGTATTCGCGTTTTTTTTTTTTTTTTTTTTTTTTTTTTTTTTCTCTCCAAGCTTGCCCCAAACGAAAGTTACCATTTCCTTCGCATTTATTTCCTCGACCTTAGTCCCAAGCATGGCCTTGCTCTTGTGTTTTTTCGAACGTCTTCAACCCCACCATTGATCTTTTTTGCTTAGCGTCACTTGCCATATTTCACAAATAAGTATTTATAAAGATTGAGTTTTTTTCAGTTCAGCTTCAAAATTCAGATTGACTGCTGTGGCGCCCGGATGCCATTCAGACGGAGCGTGACAGTGGGATTCAGAATAAGAATGAGAATGAGTCTCGTTGCAGAAATGAGATTTTCCAGAGTAACCTAAATGTTTCGAATCTTTATAACAAGTCATTAACAAGTTATGATTCCCCTTGTGGACAGAAGATCAAGATCAAATATCAAAAGTTTAAGAAGACTCTTTTTTTTTTTTTTTTGAGCAGTTAATCAACGAGATTGGTGATACATCACCCGCCTTGGGCGATCAAGCGCACGCGGGCGATCGCCCCCGCCCCCTCAAACGGCCAGGCATGCGATTTCCCGTGGCACCCCGGTTTTTTGTACATTATCACCACACACCAACACACACGTGTGTGTGAATAAGTGAGTGAATAAGCGCGCGCGCGAGCGTGTGTGTGTGTGTGTGCGTGTGTGAACAAGTGAGTGAATAAGCGTGTGTGTGTGTGGTGTGTGTGTGTGTTTGTGTGTGGTGTGTGTGTGTGTGTGTGTGTGTGTGTGGTGGTGTGTGGGGTGTTTGGGGTTTTGTGTGTGTTGGTGTTTTTTTGTGGTGTGTGTGTGTGTGTGTTGTGTGGTTGTGTGTTGTGAACAGTGAGGAATAAGGGTGTGTGTGGGTGTGGTTTGTGTTGCGCTGTTTGTGTGGGTGTGGTGTTTTGTGGTGTGTGTGTTGTGTGTGTGTGTTTTGTGTTTTGTGTGTGAGTGTGGTGTTGGAGTGAGGTGAATGAGTGGATATGTATAAGTACATGCCAGAGGTGTCACTGAGTTGAGTTGTGAGACTCTTCTAAATTTATTTCACGGGTGTGGTTTTTCCCGATTTGTAAAGCTGGTGGGTATCACAGCGCAGCGGGGAAAAACCACGGAAAGCATGTCAGCAAAGCGGTAGGTTTTTGTTTATAGTAATGCATATAGATTTTTTTAAAACATATTAAAATATGTATGCATATATATGGTGTGTGTGTGTTTTATATATATATATATATATATATATAATATAAAAAAA
>NC_051402.1:5956577-5981577 GCF_015228065.2 Penaeus monodon
CCCCTGGAAATCTCAGTACTCGCCCGCGCGCCCCGCGAGAGCAATCATTTTAAATATATATATAAATAATATAAATATATATATTATATATATTATATATATAATATATTATATTATTATATAGTTGTGTGTGTTGGTGTGTGTGGGTGTGTGGTGTTTTTGTGTGTGTGTGTGTGTGTGGGGGTGTGAGTGTGTGAGTGTGTGTGTGTGTGATATATATATTATATTAAAATTTATATATATATAATAATATATAATTTTATATAACCCACACACACCATCCACACACCACACACCATCCACACACACCACACACGGCCCCCGCACACACCCCCCACACCACACGCACACGCACAGCACACGACACACACCGCACACACCACCCAACACACAACACAACACAAAAAACAACTCACACACACTCACACACACAAACCCCACACAACCACACACACAACACAAAACCACACACGCACACGCCACGCACACGCACACCACACACACACGCACACACACAACACACACACACACACAAATACGTGTTGTTTTATATTATATTATTATATATATATATATATATAATATATAAATATATATATATATATAATTAAAGGGTCCACCTGTATAAAACTATACATAAAAATAATATATATAAATATATATATAAATAAATAAAAATAAAAATAATATATAATAAACAATCCCGGTTTAATTATAAAATTTAATATCAATAAAAAATTATTATTTTATATTATATAATATTTATATATATTATATATTATTAATTTATATTTTTATATATATATATATGCATAGCACACCCAAAAACCCCACACCCACACAACACACCACCCCCACACACACACAACCCCACACCCCACACACCACACCACAACCAATCATCATCATCATCTCTCATCATTTTTTCATCACCCTGAATCAATCCATGCAGGACTGGGCCTCTCCCAAATCTTTTAAAAACTTTGTTTTTTTGCGTTTTTTCGTTTCCATCTTGGCCCCCAAAAAAATTTTTTCTTTTATTTCGTCAGCCATTTTTTCTTGGTCGGGCCCTTTGGGCAAATTTTTTTATTTTTAAAATCCAGTCTTTTACATTTTTTTCCATCTGTTGTACTTATCCACATAATGACCTGCTCTTTGCCATTTTTTTTTTTTTGATGCTCCCAAGTATATCTTCCATTTTTGTTTGTTCCCTGACCCCACGCGCCCTCATCCGACTCTTAGGCAAATTCCCCCAGCAAAAAACCTCTCCATCCCTCTGTGGGCATTTATTAGTTTCCCTCCAGTAATTTGGTTTCATTTTTTCTGATCTATAGGTCAAACTGGGGGGCGGACTTCTTTTTAAACGAAATGTCAAGGGAGCCTCTTTGTACCTACGGTCTGCCGATTGCTCCGCCTAGATTGATGCATGTTAATTTCCTCTTTGCTAATGTGTTTGTCTGTACGATTTTCCCAATGTATATATACTCGTGCACTACCTCTATGCTTCGCCTTTCACATATATCGTTCGAATTGAACTTTCTGTTGCACGATCTTTTCTTTTCTTGTTTATTAAGTTTCCCCTTTTTAACTTTCTCTATTCAGATCGTTTATTATTTCTGCATATTATATGCAATTCATGAGGGGGAACAATGTTTATGAAAAACTTAGATTGTCTACGTATTCACTTCTTTTTGAACCCTTTCCCTTCCATTCTAGCTTCTTTAATAGTTTTTCCCCACGGCACCCTAAACAGTTTTTTTGGGGAGATGGATTTGCCCCCCTTTTAAATCTTTTTTAAAATGGGATTTTACGGTTCCCGTGTGGAGCCTATGGTTTCTGTCCCTCTTTCATATATATTCGTATATATCTTCCAAATTTTTTACATTAAAACCCTTACTCCCTATCTTTGAATGCTTTGTTGTGGTTTTTTACAGAATTAAATCCCTTATTAATCGGAAAGCCTTACCAGGGGTTTCCTATATTTGAAAAAAATTTTTTCTCTTTTTTTTGGTGAGCATGGGATGTGGTTTTTTTTGACAATCCCTGTGGAAGCCCCTTTTTTTTAGGTGGTTAGAGACGAGTTTAGGCTTTTTTGAACAATTTGTAAGTACGAAAAAGGGGCCCATGGGTCGGTTGTTTTTTAGATCCTTTCTATCCTTTTTTAGTATCAAATAATTATTCATTTCCAAGCTTTCAGAGTTTTTTTTTTTTCCCCTGAGAAACACTTGTTAAAAGATTTTGTTTTCACGATGCATTTTCTCCCACATCTATTTAAGGTCTAACTAATTCCCTTTCACCCGTGTTTTTTTTCCCTTTTTTTCATGTCATTAAATGCTCTTTTTATTTCTTCTAGTATGGTGTTCGGTACATCTCTAGTTGCAACGTTCGCTTCTGTCTCTGGCTTTTCCCATTTGAGTTATATAAATCCCTGTAAAAGTCTTCCAGTACTCTTATGATTCCTTTCTTATATATGCCAACTTCTCTGTCTGGTTTCTTTTGCTAAAATTTTAAAATTTCTTCCTTTTCCCGAGTCTCCTTTTAGCTTTTTTCATGTGGTACCTGAGGTCACTGTTTCATTTATTATTTGTGTTAAATTTCCGTACATTTTCCCTCTTTTCCTTTTATTTATAGATTTTATTAGTTCAGCTAAATCAAATTTTGTCCCTGTTTGACGATCCCATTCATGACCCAAACATTTAACATAAGCTCTTTAGTTTCCAAAGAGAATTTGCTGAGCTTTGTTGACATTCGTCCCGCCTACTTCAAGTGAGTTCCTTTTTATGTCATTGAACTGTTTTGTTGATTTGGTCGATGTTGAGATCTTTGTCGCTGAGAAGTGAATATTTGTTTTGGATGTTAAATTAAATCCTGTCACTTTTGGTCTTCAGTTTAGCTAAATTTTGACTGCAGTTTTCATATGAGTTTATTTGTTTTCCTTCTGAGGTGAAATTTTAATTTGGCCTCTGACCTTTTCTAGGGTTCGCTGCCAACATTTACTTTATTAAAAAACTTCGCATTTTTTACTATATCGCGCCTATTTGAAATTATGAAGTCAGTTCATTTTTGATGTTCGGATGGCCCTTCGGTGTCACTACCACTCTAGTCTTTTTTCAAAAGAGTAGAAGGACCAAGCTACGTGTCTTCAAGGCCTTGATAATGCCAGTTTTGCTCTATGAAGCGAAACCTATATATATGTAATATATATATATATATATATAATATATTTTTATATATATATATATATATATAATATATATATTTTATATATATATATTATATTATAAATATGTATACATTATATATATAGATATATTATATATATAATATATATATTATATATATAATATATAGATAGGGATATATATAATAACAGTATCTATATCTATCTGTCTATCTGTATCATTATCGTATCTATCTATTTATTCATCTATATATTCATACACCCAACACACACACCCCAATGTATATATATATATATATAAAATTTATATATATATATATATAAAATTATATATATATATATTTTATATTATATATATATATATATTTATATACAGAAAGTTTTACATATCTTGGTACGTATTTCCTATCTCTGGGTTGCCCAGACCAGGAAGTCAGTAGACGGATTGGTCTGGCAACAGGAGCTATGAACTCGATCAACAAGAGCGTTGGAGATGTCGGTACCTATGCAGAAGGACCAAGCTGCGGTCTTCAAGGCCTTATACTGGGCCCGTTTTGCTCTATGGAAGCGAAACCTGGACGCTATCCAGTGTCTTGGAGTCTCGCCTTGATGCACTTTTGTAACAAGTCCCTTCGCCGGATCATGGGTACAGCTGGCAGGACCACGTGTCCAACCGGCGGTTACACCGTGAGACTGGCATGGGACCTGTTACTTGCATATCCGGATCGCCAACTCAGGCTATATGGCCACCTAGCTCCGCCTCCCTATGGACGACCTGCCCATCAGGTTGTCTCTCTGCGAGACAACCCTGGGTGGAGGAGACCTGTGGGACGACCTATGAGATCATGGCTTGGGCCAGCTCGACGAGACCTGTCGCGAGGAATTAGAGATGGGCCGTGTGCCTGCCTGGAGACTCGCCTCGAGGGATCCTCGTGGCTGGAAGCGAAGGGTGGATGCGGCCATGCGCCCCCGTCGGCGTTAGCCCCTTGATGATGATGATAATGATATATATATATTGATATACATATACATAACATACATATATATATATTATATATATATAATATATATAATATATATATATATATATATATATATATATATGTATATATATATATATCTATATATATATATATATATATTATATATTGATATACATATACAATATGTATATCAATGTGTGTGTGTGTGTTTGTGTGCATGTGCGTACTATTATTATCATTATTGTCATTATTGTTAATATTGTTATTATTATTATTGTTATTATTATTTATTATTATTTTATTTTATTATTATTTTATAATTATTATTATTACTATTATTATTGTTATTATTATTACCATTACTAATATTAATACCACTGTTATTATTAATATTATCATAGTAATGATAAATGTTTATATTGGCATCATTATCTTTATTATCCTCATCATCATCATCATAACTGTTATTACTGTAATCATTGTTATTATTATTATGCTTGTCTTTTTCTAGAAATTATTTTTTTGATAATTTTTATTTTGGATGCAGCCTCTGCAGGGAAGCGATATTTAGATTTATTAATAATTCTTTTTTCAGTTTTTTTAACCTCCCTCTCCTGTCCTATCGGTCTTTAACCTTCACGCCCCCTTCTCATTTTCAATAATATTTACCCAATGAATTAAATAAAATACCCAAACGTCTGCGAATAAATCTCCATCAGGACCGCGTACGTGCATAACAACACTTGCCAAAGGAAAAAACAGATATGATGAGAACATCTTAGTTTGTCTCAGGAGGACAGGAATTATACTCACGTCCCCTATGAAACCTCCTCCTAATCCCAAGTTCAAAAATAGCATTTTCGTTTTTCTCTGTGATTGTTACGATTCTCTCTATCGCTGAAGATAATAATTTTATATTATTATTCTTTTTAGTAAAATCATGATCACTTTTATATCTTCAATTATTATTGTATTATTATCATCATTATTATACTGTTATTATATTCATAACTTGTCATTACTGTCATATTTATCATTAAACTGCAAATATTGTCATTGTTTTACTATTTAGGCATTATATTACAATTTTTTATTATTATAATCATCATCATCATCATCATCATTATTATAATGATCATAATAATAAATGATGATGATATTATCATTATTATTATTATATTGTTATTATTATTATTATTTATTATTATTATTATATGTAGTATATTATTTATCATATTGATTATGTTATTATTGATATTATTAATTACTGTGGTGTTGATGTTGTATTGTTGTGTTGTGTTGTTGTTGCTTGGTTGTTGTTGTTGTTCTTCTATTTTCTTCTTCTTCTCTTCTCTTCTTCTTCCTTCTTCTTTCCGTCCTCTCTTTTTATCATTATTAGTATCATCATCAACCATCATCATCAAGATTATTATTATTATTATCATCATTGTTATTATCATTATATGTTATTAGTATCATCATCATCATTTTAATATTTGTATTTTTATCCATTATTATCATTATTATTTATAGTATATTAATTATCTATTATTATCATTATTATATTTTATTATTATTATTATTATTTATGTATATTATTATTATTATTTATTATTATTAGTATTATCATTGTTACTAATTATCATTATATTATCGTCATTATATTATCATTATTATTATTACTATTCTAATTTTTATTGGTATCATCATCAGCAGCATCACCATTATTTATTATTAGTATCTATCATATTATTATATTTATTATTATTATTATTATTATATTATTATGTAATTATTATTTATTATTATTATTTATTATTATTATCATATACATTATTATTATAACTATTCTCATTATTGTTTATCATCATTATATCATCAGTATTATATTACTATTCTAATTTTTATTGTTATCATATTATCGTTCATAACTATTATTGATGATTATTTTTTATTATCATTATTATTATTATTAGGAGGAGTAGTTAGTAGGAAGGTAGAGTAGTACCATTATGATGATGAGGAGGATGATATTAGTATTTAGTATTATGTATTATGATAGAGATTATTTATTATGATTCTTATTTATTATTAGGATATATTGTAGGAGGAGCATATTAGATTATATATGATTATTTTATCAGTATTATTTAGAGTTAGGATCATTATATTAGTAGTATCATTATGATTATGATTAGTATTATTAATTATATATTATTATTATATATTTCTTATTATTATATTAGTATTATATTTTAGTATCATTTATTATTATAGTATTGTTATTATTATTATTATTATTATGATTATTATATTATTATTATTTATTTATTATCATCATTATTTATTAATTATCATTGTTATTATTATTATTATTAGTGTCAGTATTTTAGTATTATTATGTTTGGTGTTGATTGTTGTTGTTGTGTGCTATTATTATTATTCACTATTATTATTATCATCATTGTATTATGTTATTATCAATTATTATTATTTCTTTGATTGTTATTATTATTATACTTATATTATTATTAATTATTATTATTATTAGTATCATATATATAAGAATATTAATTATTATTAGATATGATATTATTATTATTATATTATTAATTATTATTTATAAAAACAGGGTGTGGGCTCATGTTGCAACCGGCATGCATGTGTTGTATGACTACCACATGCACAACAATGCGTTTGCATACATGCACACACGCACGGATTTGTAAAATATCACATCACTATTATATTATTATTATATTATTATTATTATTAATATTAATTATCATGATTATTATTATATATTATTATTATTATTAGTATTATTATTATATTATCATTATTATATTATTGTTTCATTATTGTTGTTATAATTTTGTTATTCTTATTGAATATTATTATTATCATTTATTATTATTATTATATTATATTATTTTATTAATTATTAATTTTTATTACTATTATCATTGGTATGATACAGTCATTTATTCATTATCATTATATATTACTATTCTAATTTTTATTGTTATCATTATCATCTCACACCTTATTATTATTAGTATTATCATTATTATTATTATTATAACTATTATAACTATTATCATTATTTGTTATCATCATTATTATTATCATTATTATTATTACTATTCTAATTTTTATTATTATCATTATTATCGTCATCACTATTATTATTATTATTATTGTTATTATTATTATTATTAGTAGTTATATATTTATTATTATTATTATTATTCATTATATTATTATTATTATTATTATTTACGAGGATTATTATTATTAGTATTATTATTATTATATCATTGGTTGTCATATTAGTATCATTATTATCTTTCATTCTTGGTATTCTTCTTATATTATTATCATTATTATTATTATCATATATTATCATATATTTTATATTATTCTTAACATTAGTATTTATTATATTATTACATTATTATTACATTATTATTATTAACTATTCTAATTTTGATTATTATCAATCCCACACTCATCCATATAATAATTGATGATAATAATATGATCATCATTATTATGATTATTATTTATTACTATTATTATTATTTTATTATCTATAAATATTATTATTATTATTATTTTATCATTATTATATATTATTTAGTAACTATTATCATATTGTCATCATCATTATTATTTATCATTACTATTATTCTATTCTAATTTTATTCTTATTCATTATTATGTCATCACTATTTATTATTAGTATATTGTATTATATGATTATTATTTTAGTAGTAGTAGTAGTGCAGATAGATGTAGTAGTAGTTACAAAGTATTATTATTATATATTATTATTCTTATTATTATTATTAATTAGTATTATTATTATTATTATTATTGATTTATAATCATTATTATTATTACATCACTATTATTATTATATTATTATTATATTATTATTTATTATTATTATTAGTATTATTATTATTATTATTTATTATTATTATTATTATTGTTAGTTTGTGTTATTATTAGTAGTAGTATTAGTATTACTATTATTGTTGTTGTTGTTGTTGCTGTTGTTGTTGTTATTATTATTATTATCATTTTTATTATTGTTATTATCAATTAATATTATTATCTTTTTATTGTTATTATTATTATTATTATTATTATTATATTATTATTATATTATTATTCATCTATCATATTATTATTATTATTATTATTATTAATATTATGTTATATTCATTATTATTATTATATATTATTATTATTATCATCATTATTATGTTATTATTATTATTATTATTATATATTATCATCATCCTAGTATATCATTATATTTATTATTCTCATCTTATTATTATCATTATTATTAGTAACTATTCTATTTATTATTTATTATCATTATCACATCATCACTATTATTATTATTATTATTTATCATTTTCATATTATATGAGTAGTTTATTATTATTATTATTATTATTATTACTATTATTATTACTTATTATTATACTATGTTATCCATCATTATTACTATCATTAATATATTTCAATTTTTATTATTATCATTATATAGTCATCACTATTATTATATTATTAATATTATATTGATATTATATGATTTATTATTATTATTATTTATTATTATTATATTAGTATATCTATTAGGAACTATTATTATATTATTATACTTTTTATCATGTATCAACATTATCATATTATTTATTACTATTATTATTATTATTATTATATTATTATTATTATTACTATATTATTATTATTATTATTATATTATTATTATCATTTTTATATTATATATTTTATTATTATCATTATTATTATATTATTATCACTAGTGTTAATTATAATTATAATAATAGTTGCTATGTATATGATTATGCTTATTTTTTCTATTATTATTATTATTATTATTATTATTATATTATTATTATGAGAGATGAGTAGTGATTGATATTTATTACGATATTAGTATAGTATGTTATTATGAGCATATTATAGTAGTAATTATTAGTATTATATTACTAGTAATATGATTTATTATGATGATTATTATTATTTGTGACTACTAGTATAGGATCATAGGATTATGAGTATTAATATATAGTATTAGTAGATTATTAGTAGTTGATTAGTAGTATGATGTATTATGATATCATAGGATGAGTAGGACATTATTATTATTATATTATTGTTTTCTTATATTATATATTATATTATTATATATTATTATATATATATTATATTATTAATTCTTATTATGTTGTTATTATTAGTAATATTATTATACAATTATCTATTATTATTATATTATTATTATCACTCCATTATATTTATATTATCATTGGTATTGTTATTATTATTAGTAGTAGTATTATTAGTATTATTATTGTTGTGGTTGTTGTTGTTTTGTGTTGTTGTTATATTATTATTTATCGATTATTTATTACATCCATTTTGAATTTTGTTATTATCAATTATTATTGGATTTTGGTTATTGTTATTATTATTATTATCATATTATATTATTAGTATTATTATATCATTATTATATTATTACTATTATAAATAATTATTATTAGTATTAAACATATAGTATTATTATGTATATTATTTATAAAAATCAGTGTGGGGTCATGTGCAACCCGTGCATGCTGTGTGTGTATGAATTCACATGCACACATGCGCTTGCATACATGCACACACGCACGATTTGTAAATATCACTATCACTATTAGTAGTATTATTATTGTTTATTATTAGTATTATTCTATTATTATAGTATTATTATTATTATTATATTATATTGTATATTCTTATTATTATTATTAGTATTGTTATCAATTATTGTTGTGTGTTGTTGTGAGCATATCAATTATAATTCTCATTATCATTATAGCATATAGTGTTGAATATTATTATTACATTTGTCTTATTATTATTTATTATTATGTATCATGATTATTATTATTATTATTATTATTATTATTATTATTATTATTATTATTATATGTTATATTATTATTATTATTATTATAGTATTATTATTATTATGATTATCATTATTATTATTATTATATTATTCATTATTATATTATTATGTTATTATTTAGCCTTATAATTATTATTATTATTAGTATTATGATTATTATTACTGATTAGTTATTATTATTATCATTATGTTGTGTTGTTGTGTTTTTGTTATATATTACATTATTATGATCATTATTATTATTATATTATTATTGATTATTATTATATTATTATGATTAGTACCATTATTATCATTGTCATCATTGCCATTATTATTGTTATTAATATCACGTATATCACTTTCATTAGTATTTTATCATGACATTAGTATTATTATTATCAGTTGATTATTATCAAATCATCCTAAAATCTTATTATTATTATCAATAATGAAATATAGTGACGGTAATATGAATTCTCTATCCTTAATGGACAACAAAAATTCGTGATGAAAACAAAATATGTTAGGAGAAGAAAGATCATTTAATGAAACAAAATAATCATACCATTACACATAGTCCAGTAGTAAACAAAACATTAACATAAATATAAAAGCTAATGACCAATTGACAACACGGAACGGATTGCGAGATTAGTGAAGTCTACATAACCGTAGCATAAAAGACCACATTTCACCGTGCAGACGACACGATGTTTTGATGTAAACCTAAGCAAGGATTCGTGATATAATATAAAAAAAAAACACTTACGCAATTCTTATCCAACGGACTTACACAACAAGTAACTCCCTATTTTTGTTACCGCAGGGATAGACGTTTTTGTGTCTATTTGTCTGCCCTGAGATGAGGATTTAGTTATTTTTGTAGTGGTTGAGAGCTTGAGTAGCGGTAGTGTGTGACGTACAGATTGTATTTTAATTTTCTTCTTGGATTTTAATTAAATTATGTTATATCCGGTTTATTACAGATGGTCTAATCTTGTGTCGAAATTATTAGTTGGCAATGCATTCTTCATGTATGTTTGGATAATGAAGGCTAACGTGGATTAAAAAACGGAATTTTAATTTGTTAAGTAGAGGGCAGGTGAAAGTTTTTATTATTTCAGTACTTTTAAATAATTGTGATAAATCGCAAGGAAAAAGCAGAAAAGTTGGCTATGTCTGAAATCTAGGAAACTAAGATCTGTCTAGTTGATGTATCTAGCAAACACACGTTTAATAGTAAATTGACTTATGGAAAATTTTCAATTGCTCTACGTAAGTACTTTCGTGATGAATGGGAAAGTTTGTTGTATAAAGGTTTAGCATGAAATGTGTAAAATAAGAAGAAAAGCATGAAGAGAAGCAAAGAAATACTAAAATCATTACATGTGTCATTGTAATGCTAATTGCTTTATAAAGTTGAAATTGCCTTAGCATTGAGGAAGCTTGCATGGTTAACACAAGGGCAACCAGGTTTATGACACACAATTACACCAATACAGATGGATTACAACCACATAAAAAAACAGGTACAATTCTCTTACAGTTACAGTCCCAGCTCCATGTCGCAAAATTTATTCACCACAAATACTTTCACATCTGTACAATATGATGCACTAAGCTAGGGCAATTTATTATGTTATTCTATAAAGGACAAAAAGTTGGAGGGTCGGTACAGTGGCAACTTAGATTGTTAAATAAAATCTTGTCTGAGCAAGATAGGTCCGGAAACTCGGGAGCACAGCAATCTTTTTCCATTGTTGGGGCATTACTATTTGGTCTGGAGATTCTTGTAACTGACACCATGCAAACTTTTAGTTCCTCAAAAGATAGGGATTTAATTTGCCCTACCTAAGTGCATTCCATACTAATGAAAATTAACCAAAACAGATAGTTATGGACCTACTTGGAACACGAGACAATCCCCCCTTCAACCCCATTTTCCCCCCTCCCCACACTTTCCCCACACAGAATTACAGTCAGTAAAAGATCACAAACAATCTTTTTGACATGAACAAAACAAGAATAGCACACCAGCAGCACATACCCGTACCCCCTGAAATTTGAAAACAGCAAGATCTCATTGCTGACACAAAGGCTGACTCATATATGCACTCATTCGTCCTATTATCTACAGGACTGGAGACAGGCAACTCAACACCTTATAGAAAACAAGAACACGTAAAACCTCACAGACAAATTAAAACCATAACAAAAACAAGGACCTTCAAAAACACAAACATACCACTGACCATAATCCTTTCCCTCAGCAAACCAACCATATATAATATATCATATATATATATGTATATATTAGATCTATAGATATATATATTATAGATAATATATATATAGATATAAGATAGATAATATACATATATACAATTAAATATAGCATATAGAGATATAGATAAGTATTAGATAATATATAGATAATAATTATATATATATATATTATTCTATATATAGATTAGATATATACATATTACACTATTATAGTATTATATAATATATATATATATATAATATAATGATAGATATATATTATGCATACATACATACACACCTATACATACATACACACACACACACACACACACACACACACACACACACACACACACACACACACACACACACACCACCACACACACATAACACACACCACACACAATACATACATAGTATACATTATATACATTATATACATAGCATACATATGGACATATAGACCATTCTACATATATATACATACATATACAAAATATAATATATATATATATATATATATATAATATATATATATATATATATATATATATACATATATATATATCATATATATATTATATATATATAGAGATAATATTATATATGCTATGTAGTATATGTATTATATATATGTATATGTATATATGACATGATGTATATAGGTATATATGTATATATGATATATGTAGTATGTGTGTGGTGTGTAGTTGTGTGTGTGTGTGGGTGTGTTGTGTGGGTTGTGTGTCGTGGTGGGTGTGTGGGTGTGTGTGTGGTGTGTGTGTGTGTGTGTGTGTGTGTGTGTGTGTTTTTTGGGTTGGCCGGTGTGGTGTGTTGTATGTCTGTATATGTGTGTATGGATGTATGAATATTAGATAGATACATATATATATATATATATATATATATATATTTATATATATAATATGTATATATGTATATATATCATAAATAGATATATATATATAGAGATATATAGATATATATTATATATAATATATATAGATAATATATATATATATGCATATATGTATATATGTATATATGTATATATATATATATAATATATCATATATATATATATATATATCTATATATATGGTTGGGTTGATGAGGGAAAGGATTATGGTATAAGTGGTAAGTTTGTGTTTTGAAGGTCCTTGTTTGTTATGTTTGTAATTTGTCTTTGTGAAGGTTTTAAGTGTCCGGTTCTATAAGGTGTTGAGGTTGCATGTTTCCGTCATGTAAGATAATAGGAAAGAAGAGTGCATCTATAGTCAGAATTTGTGTAGGAATGTAAGGATCTTGCTGTTTTGCAAATTTCAGGGGGTGTGTTATGTTGATGCTTGTGGTATTCTTGTTTGTAATGTCAAAAAGATTGGTTGTGATCTTGTACATGACTGTAATCTGTGGGATTGTCTGCGGTGCCAGAGGTCCATAACTATCTGTTTTGGCTTTAATTTTCATAGTATGGCTGCAATTAGGTAGGGCAAAATTGAAAATTCATATTCTTTTAGAGGACTAAAAAGTTGCGGTGTCATGTACAAGAATCTACAGACACAAAATAGTAATGCCACAAACAAGGAAAAAAAGATGCTGTGCCCCGAGTTTTCGGACCTATCTTGCCCAGACAAGATTTAATTAAACAATCTAAGTTGCCACTGTACCGACAACTCCAACTTTTGTCCTTTATAAGAATCAAACATAATAAATTTGCCCTAGCTTAGTTGCATCCATATTGTAAAGATTGAAATGATTGTTTGAATTAAATTTTGCGGACCATGGAGCTGGGGACTGTATGTAAACGAATTACCTGTTTTTTATTGTGGGTTGTAATACCATTCTGTAATGTGTAATTGTGTGTAATAACCTGGTTGTGCCCTTGTGTTAACCAGTGCACGCTTCTCAATGCTAAGGCAATTTTAACTTTATCAAGCAATTAGCATTACAAAATGAACATTGTAATGATTTTATGTATGTCTTGCTTCTCTTCATGCTTTTCCTTCTATTTTACACATTCATGCAACCTTTATAATACAAACTTTCCCCATTCATCAACGAAAAGTATGTCACTAGTTAGAGCAATTGAAAATTTTCCAAATCAATGACTATTAAATTTTTCTAGAACATCAACTAGACAAGTTTAGTTTCCTAGATTCAGGACCATAGCCAATTTTCTGCTTTTCCTCGATTCTATCCAACACTTATTAAAAGTAACCTGAAATAATAAAAAACTTTCACCTGCCCTCTACTGAACAGATTAAAATCCGTTTTTAATCCACGGGTAAGCCTTCATTATCCAAACATACATGAAGAAGCCTTGCAAACTATCATTTCGACATTAGATTAGACCATCTGTAATAAAAACCGAATATATATAACATGAATTTAAATTAAAAATACAAGAAGAAAATTAAAAATACAATGCTGTACGTCACCACACTACCGCTACTCAAGCTATCACCAACTACAAAAAAAAAAAACTAAATACTCATCCGGGCAGACAAAAAATAACACAAAAACGGTCTATCCTGCTAAAAAATAGGGAGTTATTGTTGTGTTAAAGTGTTGTATCAGAATGGCCGTAAAGTTTTTTTTAGATATATATCACGAAATCCTTTGCTTAGGTTTCCATCAAAACATCGGTGTCGTATGCACGGTGAATGTGGGTCGTTTTGCTACTGTTATGTAGACGTCAGCTAAGTCTCGACATCCGTTCCGCGTTGTTTATTGTCAGAGCTTTTATATTTGATGTTAATGTTTGTTACTAATGACTATGGAATGGTATGATTATTTTTTTATCATTAATGATATTTCTTCTCCTAACAATATTGTTTTCATCAAGAATGTTGTGTCACTTAAGGATAGAGAATTGCATATTACCGTCCACTAGTATTGTCATATAATGATAATAATAATAATGATGTTGAGGATGATAATGAAAATGAATAATGATAATAATAATTACTAATCAGGATAACAATAATAATGGAAAGTGATAAATAATGATATTATAAGAAACAATTTAAAAAAAAATAATGGCAATGAGACAATGATAATAATAATAATAAATACTAATAATAATAAGAATAATAAATAATGAATATAATAATAATAAGAATAATTAAGAATAATAATAATAACAATAAGAATAATGATAATAAAATAATAATAATAATAACAATACATAAAGAATTAATAATTAAGAAAAATGAATACATAATAATAATAAGATTAATAATAATAATAATAAGAATTAATAAACAATAATAAATGATAATAATAATAATAATAATTAAGAAATCAGTAATAAGAATAATAATATAATAATAACAATAATGATAATAATCAATCATTAGAGTATTATTATAATAGTAATAGTCATAAGATAAGATTCTAATAATAATAGTGATATAATGATAATATAATAATTAATATAAACTGAAGAAAAGAATAATAATAATAATAACAATAATAAAATAATAATAATAATGATAAGAATAAAAAATAAGAATAATAAATAATAATAATAATAATATAATACTATAATTAATAATTAATATAATAATAATATTATAATGAATAATTAATAATAATAATAATAATAATAATAATATTAATAATAATAATAATAATAAGATAACAATCACTACATAAATAATAATAATGACAAATAATAATAATAAAATGACAACACTTAAAATGCTAATAATGATAATGAGAATGATACTTATAATGCTAACAACAACAAACAACAACAATAATGATAAAACAATAATAATAATAATAATAATAATAATAATATAATAATAATAATAATAATAATAAGAATAATAATAATAATATACTAATAATAATAACAATAATAAATAATAATTAATAGTGCTAGTGATATTTACAATTCCGTGCGTGTGGGCATGGTGCAAGCGCAATGTGTGCATGTGAATTCATACACAACACATGATGCACGGGTTTGAGTTGTGCCCAGAGCCCACACACACTGCTTTTATAATAATAATATAATATAATAATAATGATTTACTAATAATCAATAATTTATTATAATAAATAATAATAATAATAATGGGATAATAATAATACATAATAATAATAATAATAATATAATAATAATAAAAATAAAAAGAAACTAATAATTATTGATAATAACAATAATACAAATGATGAAATAAGAAGAGTAAGTAATAATAAATTAATAACAACAACAACAACAACCAACAACAACAACAACCACCAATAATACTAATAATATAATACTAATAAGAAGAACAATAACAATGATATAATAATAATGAATGATGATAATAAAATAAAATAGATAATAAATAATATGATAATAATAATAATAAGAATAAATAACAATAAAATAATAATAAGAATGATAATAATTAATAAGTGAATAACTAAATAATAATATAATAATAAGAAGATAATTAATAATATTAAAACATAATAATAATAAGATAATAATAACATAATATCCCCCCCTTCCCCCCCCCCCCTCCCCCTCCCCCCCCAAAATAATAATGAATAAGAATAATAAATAAAATAATAATAATAATAATAATAATAATATAATAATAATAATAATAATAATAATAATAATAAAAAAATAAGCATAATCCATAATAAACAATAGAACTATTATTTTTTATATGATAATAAACAATAATGATAATAATAATACTAAGAATGATAATCATCATAAAATAATAAGAAAATTAATAATTAATAATAATAATAATAATCATAATAATAATAATAATAATAATAATAATAATAATAATAATAATAATAATAATAATAATAATAATATCATAATAATAATAATAATAATAGTAATAATAATAATAATAGTGATGACGATAATAATGATAATAATAAAAATTAGAATAGTAATAATAATAATGATAATAATAATGATGATAACAATACATAATGATGATAATAAATAAGAAGACTCACATAAATAATGGAGTAATAATGATACTAATAACAATAAATAATAATAAGATAATATAATAATAATGAATAATAAATAATAATAATGATTAATAATAACAATAATAGTGATAATAATAATAATGAAATAATAATATGTAAGAATCATGTAATAATAATAATAATAAGTTAATAACAAAAAAGATAAGAATATTAATGGATAATAACAATAATAAAAATGATACTAAGTTATAACTAACAACAACAACAGGCCACAACAAAACACCAACAAAATAGTAATACTAAGACCACTCTACTAAGGAAGAACACTAACAATAAAATAAAAGTAATAAATACGAAAGAAGAATACGAAGAATGAATCATAATAGATGCATAAGAATAAGAAATAATAAGAATAATACTAATAATAATAATAACAATAATAATAATAATAGAAGAATAAGATAATGATAATAATAATAACTAATAATAATAAGTGAAGTAAGAATATAAGTAAATAGTAATATCATAATAATAATAATAATGAAAATGAAAAATGAATGAGTCATAAAGAAAATAATAAGAATAATCATAATAAGAATAATAATAATAAATAAAAATAATAAGAAGATAAATAATGATAATGAGAATAATAATAATGATAACATTCATAATAAGCAATAGGAATAATAATAATCATACAATAATACATAATAATAATAATAAATTAATAATAATAATAATAATAATAATAATAATAAGAATGGTTACTACTTATACTTTACTACTAATACTACTACTACTAATCATACTAATAATAATAATAACAATAATAATAAATAATAATAGTGATGACGATAATAATGAAATAATATAAACTTTAGAATAGTTACTATAGTAAGATAATAATAATGATTGATGACAAAAGTTAATAGTTATAATAATAATAATAATGATAATAATACAAAATTAGAATAGAATAAATAATAATTGATAAGTAAATAATGAAATAATAATAATAATAAATAATGATAATAATACTGAAATAATAATGATGATAATAATAACGATAATAATAATAAATAATAATGATATAATAGTAATGTGTAATAAAATATAAATAATAATAATAATAAAATAATAATAATAATAATAAGAATAATAATAATAATAAATAATAAATACCACTAAATAACGTAATGATAATACATAATAATAATTCAATAATAATAATAATAATGGTGACTACTAACTTCTACTGCTACTCTACTACTACTACTAACAAAATACATAATAAAAACAATAATAATAATAATAATAGTGATGACGATAATAATGATAATAATAAAAATTACATAATATAATACTACTAATAAATAATAATAATAATAATAATAATAATAATTAATGACGATAATAATATGATAATAGTAATAAAAAATATAATACTAATAGTAATAATGATAATAATAAGAATAATCATATAATACAATAAAAATAATAAGAATAACAAAATGTAATAATAATAAGATAACAATTAATAAAATAAAAATAATAATGCAAATTAATAATAATTATTGGACAACACTAATAATGCTAATAATGATAATGAGAATTTATCATTATAGGTAATAAACAACAAAAACAACAATAATGAGAACAATAATAATAATAATGATAATAATATAATATAATAATAAAATAATAATTAATAATAATAATAATAATAATGATAATAATAATAATAATAATAATAATAATACTAATAATAATAATAGTGATAGTGATATTTACAAAAATCGTGCGGTGTGCAGTAGGGGGCATGCAAACGCAAGTGTGCAGTGTACTCATACACACACATGCATGCACGGGTTTGCACATGAGCCCACACACTGATTTAATAATAATAATAATGATAATAATAATAATAATATAATAATAATTAATCAGATAATATATTCTACTAATATATGATTAATAATAATAAGAATTAATTAATAATTAAGAATATAGTAATAATAATAACAGTAAAAAGAATAATAATAATAAGTGATAATAAACAATAATACATAATGATGAGAATAATAATAATAATAATAATAATAACAACAACAACAACAACTAACAACAACAACAATAATAATAAAATAATACTACTACTAAATAATAAAAACAATAACAATAAATAATAATAAACGAATAATAATAATAAGAATAATTAATAATAATAATAATATATAATAATGATAATAATAATAATAATAATAATAAATAATAATAATAATAATAATAAGAATAATACAATTAATAATAATAAAAAAAATTAATGAAAGTAAAATAATCCAATTCAGTTGAAAATAATAATAAGGGTATACTACTACTCTACTACCTACACTAATAATAATAATAATAATAATAACAATAATAATAATAATAATAGTGATGCATAATAATAATAATTAATAATAATAATAATAATAATAATAATAATGACGATAATAATAATGATAATAGTTAATAATAATAATAATAATAATAATAAAATAATAATAAGTAATAATAATAATAAATAATAATAATAATAATAATGATAATAATATAAAATAATAATAAATAATTGAGAATAATGATAATAAATGATAACAAAATAATAATATTAAAATGATGATGATGATACTAATAACAATAAAAAGGATAATAAACAATGATGATAATAATTAATAATAATACTTGATGATGATGTTGATGATGAAATTAATAATGATTAAAAAAGAGAGGAAGAAGAAAAAGAGAAGAAGAAGAAGAGAAGAAGAAGGCAAGAGGAAAAAGAAGAAGAAGAAGAAGAAAGAACAAACAACAACAACCAACACCAACAACAACAACAACAACAACAACAACTAACAGCAACAACAACAATAATAATAATATCAATAATAACAATAATAATAATGATCATATAATAATAATAATAATAATAATAAGAATAATAATAATAATAATAGTAACAATAATAATAATAATAATGTATAATCCTCATCATGCTTTTATTATAAAAGAATAATGATAGATGATATATGATGATGATAATGATAATAATAAAAATTGTAATAAAATGCTAATAGCAATGACAATGATGCAGTTTGATAATAATTAAGACAGTAATTGAAGTTATGATAATCATAACAGTAATAATAATGATGATAATTAATAACCAATAAAAATGAAGATAATAAAAAGTGATAATGATTTTAAAAAAAGAATAATAATAATAAAATTATTACTCCAGGACGATAAGAGAGAATCTAGCATCACAGAGAAAAAACGAAAATGCGATTTTGAACTGGCGATTAGGAGGGAGGTTTCATAAGGAGGACGGAACGTGAGTATAAATCCTGTCTCCTGAGACAAAAACGAAGAATGTTTCTTCATCATATCTGTTTTTCCTTTGGCATAGTGTTGTTATGCACGTACGCGTCTGATGGAGATTTATTCGCAGACGTTTGGGTATTTTATTTTAAGTCATTGGTAAAATATTGAAAATGATCGGAGAAGGCGGCCGGGCTGTGAAGGTAAAGACCGATAGGACAGGAGAGGAGGTTTAAAACAACTGAAAAAAGAATATTATAATCTAAATATCGCTACTTGCCAGAGCTGCATCACAAAATAAAACGTATTCAAAAATAATATTTTTTCTAGAAAGACAAGGCATAATAATATATAACAATGACTACAGTAATAACAGATGATGATGATAGCTGAGGAGAATAAAGATAATGATTCCAATAATAATATTATTCATTACTATGAGAATATTTAATAATAACAGTGGAATAGTAAGATAATAAATAATAATTAATAATAATAATAAAAATAATAATAAAAATAATAATAATATTAAATATAATAACAACAAACAACAGTAAAAAACAATAATAACAATAAAACAATAATAATAATAAACAGATTAACAATAATGACAATAATGATAAAAGAGTAGTCACAGGCACACAAACACACACACACACATTGATATACATATGTAATGTATATCAATATAGATATCGTATATATCTATATATATATTAGATAATATATATATGATACATATATATAATATATTATATATAATAATATAATAATATATAAAAATTATATATATATATATATTATATATATAATATACACAATACACCACATATGTATATGTATATCAATATTATATATATATTATATATATATATATATATATATAATATATGATATATATATTATATATGTATGTATGTATATGTATATCAATATATATATAATCATTATCATCATCATCAAGGGGGCTAAACGCCGAGGGGCGCATGGGCCGCCTATCCACCCTCGCTTTCCAGCAACGCGGAGGGATCCCTCGAGGCGAGGCTCCAGGCAGGCACACGGCTCCACTCATAATTCCTCGCGACAGGTTCGTCGAGCTGCCCAGCCAGATCTCATAGTCGTCCCACAGGTCTCCCGCCAACCAGGGTTGTACTCGCAGAGAGACAACATGATGGGCAGGGGTCCGTCCATAGGGAGGCGAGTAGGGGGGCCATATAGCTGAGATGGCGATCCCGGATTTATGCAGTAACAGATCCCATGCCAGTTCACGGTGTAACCGCCGGCTTGGACACGTGTCCTGCCAGGCTGTCTACCCCATGATCCGGCGAAGGGATGTTACAAAAGGCATCAAGGCGAGATTCAAAGACCACTGGGATCGCCGTCCCGGTTTCGCTTCCATAGAGCAAAACTCGGCAGTATCCAAGGCCTGAAGACACGCAGCTTTCTCTTCTGCCATAGGTACCGACATCTCCCCAAAAAACAAACCCCAAAAAAAAAAAAAAAAAAAAAAAAAAAAAAACGCTCTTGTTGATCGAGTTCAGAGCTACTGTGCCAGACCAATCCGTTCTACTGATTCCATGGTTTGACAACCCAGAGATATGGACTACGTTACCAAGACATGTAAAAACTTTCTGTATATATAAATTATATATATATATATATATATAGAAATATATATAATATAATATATAATAATCATATATAATATTGACTATATATACATGTGTGTGTGGTGTGTGTGTATGTAATAATTATAGATGAATAAATAGATAGGATATAGATAATGGTTACAGTTAGAACAGATAGATAGAGATATGGATATATAGTGTAATACAGATCAGAAATAATAGATATATATATATATTAGAGATATATAGAGATATCTATATATATTATACATATGTATACATTATAGATACTATATATATATATATATATATCTATATTCTATATATATATATATATAGACTATATATATACATAATATAGGTTCGCCGTCATAGAGCAAAACGGGCCATTATCAAGGCCTTGATAGACAACGTAGCTTGGCCTTCTACTGTCGAAAAAAGACTTAGAGTGGTAGTGGACACCGAAGTGGCCATTCGACATCAAAAATGAAAACTGACTTCATAATTTCAAATAGCGCGATCTAGTAAAAAAATGCGGAGTTATTTAATAAAGTAAATGTTGGGCAGCGACCATAAGAATGGTCAGAGGCCAAATTACATTACACCTAAGAAGGAAAAAAAAATAAACTCATATGAAAAACTGCAGTCAAATTTAGCAAAACTGAAGAACAGAGTGACAGGATTTAATCTAACATCCAAAACAATTCACTTTCAGCGACAAAGGATATCAACATCGACCAAATCAACAAACAGTTCAAGACTATATAAAGGAAACTTCAATTGAAGTAGGCGGACGAATGTCAAGCAAAGCGCCAGAAGTTTCTCTTTGGAAAAAAGAGCTTTATGTCAATGCTCAGGGCAGACTGTATCGTCAAACATGGGAAATTAGATTAGCTGCTGAACTAATAAAGTCTATTAAATAAAAGGAAAAGAGGAAGATGGTACGGAAAAACTTTAACACAAATAAAAAGAAACAGGGACTCAGGGTACATCAGAAAACAGCTAACAGGAGGAGACTCGGAATGGAAGAAATGCACTTTTAGCCAAAAAGAAACCCAGAAGAGAAGTGGCATATAATAAGAATGGAATCATAAGGAGTACTGGAGAGACTTGTCAGGGATCTATAACGCAAATGAACAGCCAGAGACAGAGCGAACGTTGCAACTAGAGATGCTACCGAACACCAATACTAGGAAAGACATAAAAAAAGAGCATTTAATTGACATGAAGAAAGCGGAAAACACTAGGTGAAGACGGAATTACTATAGACCTTATAATAGATGTAGGAGAAATGCATAGTGAAACGAGACAATCTTTTTAACAAGTGTCTTCCTCAGCGGAAAAAACTCGGAAAATTGGAAAATGCAATAAGTACTTTGGAACATAAATAATAGGGATAGTAAGGATCTAAAAAACAAACCGCAACCCATAGGCCCTTTTGTCAGTTACTTACAAATGTTCACAAAAGCCATTCACAAACTCGCATCTTAAACAGCCTAGAAAACAGGCATGGCTCCACAGTGGATTGTCAACAAACAAACCACATACAACATGCTCACCTAAAAAAAGAGGGGAAAAAATAATCGAAATAGGAAACCCCTCTGTGTCAAGCATTCAGCGATTAGATAAGGAATTAATTCTGACAAACTACCAGCAGTATAGGAAGTATTCAAAGATAGGAGTAGTAGAGGAGCAAATGTAAAAATTGAAGATATATACGAATATATATCAGATTAAGATGGGACAGCAACCATCAGGATCCACACGGAAACGATAAAATACCATTATTAAAAAAGATGTTAGACAGGGCGATACCATTCAACAAAACGTTATGGGCTTGCCGTGAGGAAATATTTCAAGAAGCTAGAATGGAACGGAAAGGGTATTCAAAATAGAAGTCGAATACGTAGACAATTAAGATTTCATATGACATTAGTTCTTCCTCAGTGAAAATGCATATACTATGCAGCAAACTAATAAACGATCTGAATAGAAAAAAAGAAAGTCTGAAAGTCGGCTTATGATGAACAAGAAAAAGACTAAGATCATGTGCAACCCCCCCCCAAAAGTAAGTTCAATCGAACAGATATATGTTGCATGAGAGCACTAGAGGTAAAGTGCACGAGTATATATACATTGGGCAACCGTTACAGACAAAACACATCTAGCAAGAGGAAAATTAAAGCAATGCATCATATAGGCGGGACTGCAAATCGGATACACAGTAGCGTACTAAGAGGCTCCTTGACATTTACGTTTAAAAAGAAGTCTTCAGCCTTCCCAGTTATGACCTATAGATCAGAAACATGACTAACCAAATTACCTGGAGAGGAAAACAATAATTGCCCAAAGAGGGATGAGAGGTTTGAGGCTGGGAAATTTAGCCTACAAGATATGGATGAGGGCGACGGGATCAGGGAACAAACAAAAGTGGAAAGATATACTGGGAGCATCAAAAAGAAAAAATGGGCAACGAGCAGGTCATATATGTTCGGATACAGTACAACAGATGGACAAAGAGTTAACAGACTGGATTATAGATAACATAAATTGGCCAAAGGCCAGACCATATGACAAAATGGCGTGACGAAAAACGAAATTTGGGTGGCCAAGACGGAAACGAAAAAAACGC
>NC_051402.1:5986586-5994086 GCF_015228065.2 Penaeus monodon
GAGAGAGAAGGAAGAGAGAGAAGGAGAGAGAGAAGGAGAGGAGAGAGAAGGAGAGAGAGAAGGAGCGAGAGAGAAGGAGAGAGAGAGGAGAGAGAGAAGAGAAGAGATAGAGAGACAGGAGAAGGAGAGAGAGATGAGATGAGAGAATCGAGAGGAGAGAGGAGAGAGAGAGGAAGGAGAGAGAGAGGAGAGGATGAGACGACCCCGACCGAGATCGGAAAGAGAGAGAGGAGAGAGAGAGAGAGAGAGAGAGAGAGAGATCGAGAGAGAGAGAGACGAGAGAGAGAAAGAGAGAGAAGGAGAGTTTAAGTTTGGTTGATTCATTGTTAAATGGATATTGAGTGGTGTGACAAATCTGGCTCTTGCTTTGATTTTGCTCAGTGTGTCAGCTGTGTGCTGACTCGCTGACCGAGTCCTTGTCCCGCCGTGGTGCCCAGCCACAGCATTAAACCTCAGGCGGACAGTTGCAACTTTCTAGCGCCTGGGCGGGGCGGAACCGCTGACCCCTCGGATGAGAGGGCCGACCGTTACCATTGTACTATCACGCGGCGAGTACCAGTGGTAACAGGAGAGAGAGAAGGAGAGAGAGAGAGAGAGAGAAGAAGAGAAGAGACGAGAGAGAAGGAGAGAGAGAGAGAGAGAAGGAGAGAGAGATAGAGAAGGAGAGAGAGGAGAGAGGAGAAAAGGAGTGAGAGAGAGAGGAAAAGGATTGAAGGAGGAGGAGAGAGAGAGAGAGAGAAGGATAGAGAGAGAGAGAGAAGGATAGAGAGAGAGAGAGAAGGATAGAGAGAGAGAGAGAAGGAAGAGAGAGAGAGAGAAGGATAGAAGAGAGAGAGAGAGAGAGAGAGAGAGAGAGAGAGAGAAGGAGAGAGAGAGGAGAGATGAGAAGAGAGAAGACCGAGAGAGAGAGAGAGGGGACGAGAGAGGGAGGGAGAGAGAGAGAGAGGGGGGGTTGGGGAGAGAGAGAGGGTGGAGAGAGAGAGAGGCTGGAGAGAGAAGTTGGAGAGAGAGGTTGGAGAGAGAAGTTAGAGAGAGAGGGTGGGAGAGAGAGGGGGAGAGAGAGAGAGAGAAGGAGAGAGGAATTATTGGAGTAGGTAGGGAGAGAGAAACCTCGTTGGCGTACTTCCTGTCTGGCTACGCGCAAAGTGAGGCCAGGTTGAATCTGAGACTTGCCACTTCAGATTCAAACTTGTAGATAGGGCAGCCTCTATAATATACATTACGGGAGCCGCCATAACTGGCACACGTGCGTGACTGTGCAGAACAGTTTGATCGATATGACCAGGATGGACTCAGAGAGAGTATCGGGCTGTGGAACGGCAGTGTTGGCAAGATGGCCTAGACGCCAACAGTTCTGACACTGACAGGGGAAGGTTGATATGGACGTACAGGGAGCGACTCTCCGCCAATCTTAAAATTAAAGGGGAGGGTCAGGTCTACGGAAAGTAATTTTGGCAATATTGGTGGGGGGGGGGGACCTACGACGGCCTCTTGGGGGGGATGGTGTAACACTGTACTGATACTGCATCATAGTCCATGAAGCAGGCGAGTGAGTCCTCTCCATAATATGACCAATCCATGTCATAGACGGCAGTTTGTTGGGGAGATGGAGACAGTTGCGGTGCAAATGTTCAGGGAGGGATGAGGTTGGGCAGAAATGGGTTTGCTAGTGAACTCAGTTAGGATTGATAATGCTGTAGCCTGGGATTCGGGACGTAACTGCGACAAGACGGGAACCATTGGCACGGCTACGAAAGAAACTGCCTACAAGAAATCGATCCCATTTGGCTGGGCTAAACAGATTATTCAAGATATTTGTAGATGAGGGGGTAGTAGAAGGACGAGGACGTGTGGATGAGGGAGTAGTGTTGAGAGAGGTTGTACTGTGGAGTGGTGGACAATAAGGTTGCAGAATAGTAATAAGGAAGGGTGGGGTAGTTGACGAAGAAAGTTGTGCGGGTGGAAGAGATGAAGTAGTGGATGTTGGGAGAGGAGGAGAATGAGTATTGACCTGGATGGATGATTTGGACTGGGCTGATGTGACAATAGGTATTAAGGAGGGGGTAGTAGTAGCAGTGTTCAGAGTCGTGGTCAAAGGAGAGACTGGGATCGGAGAACCGGGAGAATTGAAATCAGTGGGTCTATTTATTAATGGTATAAACTCGTCATTATTGGCCATGGTAAGCCTAGGATATGTTGGGGAGAGAAATAGTCCACCCATCAGGGTCCTTGGAGGGGCAAGGCTAAACATCTGAAGAGGGATATTACTTTGGCATTGCCCCCCCCCCCCCCCCCCCCCAAAAGGGGGGGCTGACTCATCATGGCACAGTCAATCCTTTCATCCTTAGGAAGTGGATAGTTGAAGGGGTTAGAGCAGAGAAAGAAACAGAATGGGAAAAAAGAAAAGACAGAGGCCCAAGGTAGGGGTGATCTCTAGTACTGGTCTCCGTCTCATAACCCAAACGGCAACGAGCTTGGGACTGGGTGAGGGGGGGGGGTCACGAACTTAAAAGTAGACCCTTTTCCTCTCTTCATGAGCGATAACACTGAATTCCAGATTCGCGTCGGAACAGTCAGAAATGGCGGGGACTTCTCCGGATGGGCGCTGATCGGCTTCTACAAGGGCCCGTACAGTACTGCAGAAGGCCGCCTCATTTATGAAAACGCGACTGGGATCTGCGGTCGCTACGTGTCCGTGCAGAAGATCGTGGACGCCACTTCGCCACTACAGATCGCTGACATCAAAGTCTATGCCGCAATGCCATAAGAATGAGCTTGGATATTAAGTTCATGTTATCATTGTCTTCATGCTTTCACATATTGGTTCAATGCTCTGTTGCTCTGGATTGTTTTCAGGTGAATACTGTGGTATAAAGTATATATATATATATATATATATATAATATAATAATAGATGATATTATATATTATATATATATATAATAACATCATATATACACACACACAACCATAGGTGTTTGTGTGTGGTGTGTGTGTGTGTGGGTGGGGTGTGTGTGTGCTGCGTGTTGTAGTGTGTGTGTGTGTGTGTGTGTGTGTGTGTGTGTGTGTGTGTGAAGAGGGAATAGTGAGTGCTGTAGTCTGAGGTGATTGTGTGCAACATGCGTGTGAGTGTGTGTGTGTGTGTGTTTGTTTAGGCTTATATGTATATGTATATATGTATGGGTGTGTACCACCAAACACAACACACACACACACACACACACACACCACAACACCCAAAACAAACACAAAACACCACACACACACACACACACACAGGACACATATATATATAGGTATATATATATATATATATATAATTTATATATTATATATGTGATTAATAATATCATTACATGAGTTCAGCAGCCAATCCACTGCACAGTGATGTAGCCTCTCCCAATCTTTTCCACCTTGTCTGTCTTGTGTTTTTCGTTTCCAGTCTCGGCCCTCCAAATTTCGTTATTTTAGTGACGCCATCTTTTCATGGCCCGTCCCTGGGCCTCTTACATTATCTATAACCCAGTCTGTACTTCTTTGCCATCTGTTGTCCGGTCTCAAATGTATATGACTACAAATTGTCCTTTTTTGTCTTTGGATGATGCTCCCAAGTATATCTTACACTTTTGGCTGTTCCCTGATCCACGTCGCCCTCATTCTGGGATCTCTTAGGCTCAATTCCCAGGATCAAACTTCTCCATCCCGTCTCTGGGGCATTATTAGTTTCCTCCAGTAATTTGGTTGGAGTCTATGTTTCTGATTCATAGGTCATAAATGGTAGGGACACATTGGGTAAATATATTTCTTTTTAAACATAATAGCAAGGAGCCTTTTAGTATGGTACTGTCTGCCGAATATGTATATATATGTATATATTATATATATATACATATATATATATATATATATATATATAAATATATATAGACTATATACTATGATATATATATATATATGGATATTATGTATATGCGCAACTCACCATGAACTTGTGGGGCCAAAGCCCTCGGGAACCACCGGTGGAGGGGCTGTCCACAGCCTGCCGACCCCCTTTATTTGGGGCTGTGTCGGCGGGGGCGAAGAGGTGGCGGTGCACACGGAGTGACCACCCGAGGCTTAATCTTCAGGTGTTGCTTGGCCGGGTAGGCGCTTGGAACATCCGGTCCTTGCGGGCAGGATGAGCGGGTTACCTCTGCTATCGCGGGAATTGAATCGCTGGGAGTGAATGGTGGCTTGCCCTCTCAGAGGTGGAGAAGGACTGTTAGACGGCACGATCAGTGTGGGTGGTACACTACTACTGGTCGGTCCAAGCGATGGTCAACCACCTCCAGGTGTAGCCAATAGCCATCTCCAGTCGACTTCAGCCGCGGTTAGTCGAGGTGGACACCGGTTGATGAGCGTATTATGCATTGAGAACAGAAGCATGCTTTTGGCTTCTTGTCTCTTCTTGCTGTATACGCTCCTACAGATGTATATAAAATCGACGTGAAAAGAGGCGTTCTTACGCCAAACTGCATATGTGGCAGACGGACCCGCATAGAGACTGGTACAGCGATACGGGTACAGGGCCAAGGAGTTCGACCACATTCTTGGTAACACGCGAGGAGGATTTCCTGAACGCAGGGTTTACCGGCGTGCCGTCGTTCTGTAAGCACCGACCATAGGCTGTTGTGGCTAAACCTGCAGGTCCACTTCAAAACTACGTTCCCTCCATGGCCACCCTAAGGTGTTTCAACTGTGACAGACTAAGGGGAGCGTGCCCGGTGGGGTTTTCACCATTGCAGTCTCAGACCCGAATCACAGAACCAGCAATATGATGGACCCAGTTGCTGGTGGGAGTCTTCATGCGCGCAACACTCGAAGCAGCTCGGGAAGTCCATTGGCGTATAGCCCAAGGGACAAGGCAGCTTCCAGTCTCCCTGGAGACTTAGAGGGCACGAAGCGCTGTTTGTCGCTAAGGTCTTGGTGAAGGGAATATCAAGTCTTGCGTCGTTCCCTGGTGCGATAGGCCGGACAAATGCTGAGAACGGGACAAGGAACAGTCCTCAGGAATCTGTGTGTGGAGGTCGAAAGGCCATTTCTTGGTAAAATGACCTTCGCCCTGCATACAAATCCCTGAGAAAAAACTGAACCCTAAGCCTCCTCACAGATGACTGCAGCGATCAGCGGAATGGACTGATCATCTCAGACATGTTGGGTTGTAAACGGTGGGCGAGTATTTTGATCAGTTGTACCAGGTGGACCCTCCACAGTTAGCTTGGATGAAAGCAATGGCGCAGTGCCTGTTGCCGGACCCACCCATCAGCAAGGGCAACCTACTCCCTAAACAGAGGTTAGCGCTGGTGATCCCAAGCTGAAGAGGGGGAAAGCTGCAGGCATATGTGATATCCCTGCTGAACTGACTAAAGGCTCGGGGGTGAACTATGGCTCGGGTTCCGCATACAGTCCGGACTCGCCAGTGCAGTCTTGGTACATTCCCCCTGACCTGCTGAGGGTCGTTGGTCATCCATCATCAGGAAGGTAGAAAGGGATCGTTGGGATTAGTAGCAACTACCGTGTCCATTACACTGCTCAAGCATACAGCAAGAATTCTCGACCACATCTTCTGACAAACGGATATCCGCAACCACCTTACTGAGGCGATCAGAGACTGGAGCAGTTCTGGATTTTACCTCCTGGAAGTCCACGATAGACGTATACTAGCGATTAGAGTAATTGTGGAAAGCCGTCAATGAGTTGGGTCGTGGGTGCTTGCAGCATACATCGACCTCAAGAAGGCGTTTGACTCGGTGATCGGGAATCGCTATGGGAGATCCTGAGGCCAGGGGAATTCTGACACAGGATTATTGGCCTGATAGCATGCCTCTATACTGGTAATGAAAATGCTGTAAAGTGTGGTGGGGGTATGTCGAACTTCTTCCCTGTTAATTCAGGGGTGAGGCAAGGCTGTGTCCTTGCACCAACACTTTTCAACACATTTATGGACTGGATAATGGGCAGAGCTACTAGCCAAAGTCAGTGTGGAGCAACACTAGGCAATATTAAGGTCGCAGACCTGTATATATATGTGTGTGTATATATATATATATATATATATATATATATATATATATATATATATATATATATATATATATATATATATGCGTGCTTGCTTGCTTGCTTGTGTGCGTGTGTGCGTGCGTGCATATGTGTGTGTGTGTGTGTGTGTGTGTGTGTGTGTGTAGGTGTGTGTGTGTGTGTAGGTGTGTGTGTGTGTAGGTGTGTGTGTGTGTGTAGGTGTGTGTGTGTGTGTGTAGTGTTGTGTTTGTTAGTGTAGTGTGTGTGTGTGTGTGTGTAGGTGTGTGTGTGTGTGTGGTGTTGGGTGGGGTGGTGGTTTGTGTTGTGGGTGGGGTGTAGGTGTGTGTGTGTGTGTGTAGGTGTGTGTGTGTGTGTGTGTAGGTGTGTGTGTGTGTGTGTAGGTGTGTGTGTGTGTAGGTGTGTGTGTGTGTGTGTGTGTGTGTGTGTGTAGGTGTGTGTGTGATTAGTTGTTGTGTTGATATTGTTTATAGTTTTTGTGTGTGTGTTTGTTGTGGTGTGTGTGTAGGTGTGTGTGGTGTGTGTGTGTGTGTGTGTGTGTGTGTGTGTGTGTGTGTGTGTGTGTGTGTGTGTGTGTGTGTGTGTGACCTTAAATAAGGGCCAAACACTTTCATAAAACCTTGTAGCCAAGTTTGCAAAACAGAAATTCATTCACCCAAAGCCTCTTCAGTCGAGTGTTAGCTAAAAATGCACTATCATCCCCGTCACAGAATCTAAAATCCCCTTTTTCTCATCCTATATTTCTCATCCTATAATCATCTGGGCACTCAGAAAACCTTGACCACAAACCATGAACCAGAGGCTAACCTGGCAGTATTTGGATATGGTTGAATCTTTCTTTTCAGGATATTTACTCACCATTTTTTTTTTCTTCTTCTCAATCCATGTCCTGTATAAATGCAATGGTTCTTTTTCAATGGAGATACAGCATGTTAAAATATAAAAAGGATGAACTGGCTGATATTCTTCCTCCTCTCTTTAACCTTCAGAATTGTAGTTCTTGATTATCAACAGGAGAACTCTCAGTCATATTATTCCAATGAATAATTGAAATCTGAAAATATAAACTGGGTTCTTCCGATTACTCTTCGTCAAATAGCATTCAAACAAGTCACTAAATTGCAATTACTTTTTCCATTTTCATATCATTTTATGATATTTTATTTCATTTTATGTTTTTTCCTTTTCCCTTTTTATGAAGGAATGTAAAGATATAGGCATAAAGGTCAACATTTTAAAATCACTTATAACTTTTAAGCAGTTTTACAAATAGAAAGATAAGAAGATGAACATATTAGTATGAGACTGAGAGTTCTGTATCCAAACCATTAACCCAAAGCTAACAAGCACGGCAAGTACGTATATGTCATGCTCACTGTTAGTTTATCTTATTAATCGTTTTTATACATAGATGGTTCCACT
>NC_051402.1:5999086-6003382 GCF_015228065.2 Penaeus monodon
ATAAATTTTATATTATGTGGTGTGTGTGTTTGTGTGTGTGTGTGTGGTGGGTTGTGTGTGTGTGGTTGTGTGTTTGTGTATGTGTGTGGTGTGTGTGGTAGTGTGTGTGTTGTGTGTGTGTGTGTGGGTGGATGTAGTTGATGTATGTATGTATATATGTATGTAGGGATGTATGTGTTGTGTGTGTGGGTGTGGGGTGTGTGTGTGTGTGTGTTGTGTGTGTTGTTGGGTGTGTGGTGTGTGATGTATGTATGTTTATGTTGTTTATGTATGTATGTATGTTGTAGTATGTATGTATGTATGTATGTAGTATTTTTATATATAAATATATATATATATATTTATATATTATATTATTTAATGTATATGTATTTATATTACCCTTTGTATACATATTATATTATATATATATATTATATATTTATATATATATATACTATTTTATAAGGGTTATAACCTACATAACATATAATTAAAATATTTTATTATAAAATAATAATTTTATATATAATATATATATATATTTACATACATACATAATACTAACAAAATACATACATACATACACACACACACACACAACCACACACACCCCACACACACCACACACACACACACACACACACACACACACACACACCAATATATATTATATATTATTATAATATATTATATATATATATTATAACATTGTATATAAAGGTTTTTAAAATACATATACCTATAAAATATATATAATATATTATATAATATATTTTTAAAATAATTATTAATATATATATATATATATATATTTCATACTACTACATAAATACATACTACATACAACATACATCCTACAATACATATACATCAACACACACACACACACACCACCACCACACACCCCACAAACACACACACACAACCCACACCACACACAATATAAATATTATATATATAATATATAATTTATATAATAATATATATTTACACATTATTACATTCATAATATACATATATATATATATATATAATATATATAATATATATAATACATATTAATATAATATATATATATTATATATATTAATTATATATACATAATATTAATATATCATATATATTATACTATATTATAATACAATATTATATTATATATATATACATATTATTTAAAAAATATTATAAAATATATATTATATTAATATTAAAATATTTATATATTATTATATATATGTTTTATATGTGTAATATAATGGTTATATATATTATATTATATTAATTATTATAATATTTTTATATAATAATATTATATATATTATATATATTTGTTGTTGTTGTTAATAATTGTATATAATTTATATTTTATATAATTTTTTTTTTTTTTTAATATATTATATATATATAATATATTTTAATTATTAATATATATATATTATTATTATATATTATATAAATTATATTATAAAGATTTACATAATATATTATATATAATTATATGAATTTTTAAAATATTAATATATAAAATTTTTATATTAAAAAATAAATATAAATATAAAAATAATATTTTATATATATATATATATTTTATATATATATATATAATTTATAATATTTAATATTATATAATATTAATTTTATATATACATTATGCACATAATATATACATATACACAAAAAAAAAAAATTTTATACCAAAAACACATATATAGACTATAAATAACAAAATTTTTATATAATGTGTAGAATATTACATACTCATAATACTTACACTACTTTCCTTATTTATGTAAAAATATTATTTTTTCTTTTTTTCCACTCTCTTTTTTTTTTCCTGTTATACACTTTTTTTAGTAATAAAATTCAAAATTAGAGTCTATGAAGGCATAATCCATACAGACGCAGCAGTAACCCTGGCAAAGGGGACCCTCAACCCTTGCCACAGAGTGATGCTGTGCTGAACTGTCCTGCCTGTTTAACAACACTCTGCATGGATTGCCAAAGGTCAGATTAAATTATTATTTATTTTTCTGCTTTGTGTTTCCCATTTCATTTAAAATTTATTTCCAATGTTATTGGTGAGATTGGCACTTAAAATTGAAAAGTTATTTGTAGTTATGATTTATCTTTGAATCATTTACAATAATAGAATAATGTATACATGATTTTTTATTGAGAATGTTATATTATTTCTCAAAATCTATTTATTGTTATTTTGTGTTTGTATCTGTAAAACAATAATGATATTGAACAAATTTTTAGAAATATCTCTATTTATCTGTACTGTGATTTGTTTAATTTTATGCATATATTTTCCTTCTTGTGATTGTACCAACGCTATGAATTATTTTATCCAAGTGTGTTTCCTCCATACTGACCTTGTGACTGATTTGTGCATCTACTTTTCAGACATGCTATTTATAACAACCAATACAGAGCAATGTTTGTTTTCAATTGCACTGTTGACTGGTCAGAAGGTTTGAAATTCCCCACCAAAGGACAAAAGAAAAAGGAATTCCTCAAGAACAAAAGGAAGAACAAATACAGAAAGGAGCAAGGTGCCAGAGAGTCTGAGGAACCTATAGTGGAGGGAATGGAATCCTCAGAAAAAGGCAGGGAGGTTGAGTCATCCATGCAGCCTGAGAACAGCATGGATTTTCACAAGAAATAGTAAGGCCAGTCATCAGGCACTTGAAGGTGGTGGCATAATAGAACCATTGCAAGCAGAGAAGTCTATTCCTAGAGGGCAGTAAGAGTATCCTGTCAAGGACATGTTAGAAAGGGCAGTAGGAGAAGGAGAGGGTTCCTGTCGCACCAAAACTAACACACCCAGAAAGTCTCCTTTGAAACTGATGGTATGATGAAATCTTCCATCCAGTAATGTGCAATATTTGTAATACAAAGTTGCTGTGTATGATAAGGATGAAGTTTATCATTTTTTTCAATGTTGTGACAAGTTATTAAGCCATGCTACATATTTTCTGTGAATGAAAAATCTGTTTTTTTTTTTTTTTTTTATGTAATCCCCAGAAAAGATCAATTATATAACCTTATTTGGCAGATGTAACCAGGTGGTCCATGTATTGTATGTTTTATAGTTGTGCCCTTTATAGTATGATTAAATAAGATATTTTTTCAACACACCTTATCATGGTAAAAAATACCCTGTAATGACAATTGTCTGATTATATTATCTATCAAAAATGAGATGGCCAGATTCTGTAACTATTATTAACCCAATGGTGCCGGCAAAAAGCTGTGCTCATTTTAGAATTTTTTCTGCATGTGCTTAACCACAAAGGAGTCAGTTAGTAGACCGTGTGACCTTATCTGATTTCAACTTTCCTTGAATTCACAGAAAGCAATTTTTTTTTTTTCTTTCTTTCTTTCTTCCCAATGCTGTCTGTTGATAGTGTTTTATTATAGACATAATTGCTATAATGTTATCAACATTAGTAACAGCAATATAAGATACCATAAACTATTTTTGATAACCAAGGAAAGAGTAAACAGGTGAGACGGTAGTACTCATTAGCTCATTGGTGATTTAGTACAAGTGGAACCATCTATGTATAAAAACGATTAATAAGATAAACTAACAGTGAGCATGACATATACGTACTTGCCGTGCTTGTTGGCTTTGGGTTAATGGTTTGGACACAAAACTCTCAGTCTCATACTAATATGTTCATCTTTTATCTTTCTATTTGTAAAACTGCTTAAAAGTTGTAAGTGATTTTAAAATGTTGACCTTTATGCCTATATCTTTACATTCCTTCATAAAAAGGGAAAAGGAAAAAACATAAAATGAAATAAAATATCATAAAATGATATGAAAATGGAAAAAGTAATTGCAATTTAGTGACTTGTTTGAATGCTATTTGACGAAGAGTAATCGGAAGAACCCAGTTTATATTTTCAGATTTCAATTATTCATTGGAATAATATGACTGAGAGTTCTCCTGTTGATAATCAAGAACTACAATTCTGAAGGTTAAAGAGAGGAGGAAGAATATCAACCAGTTCATCCTTTTTATATTTTAACATGCTGTATCTCCATTGAAAAAGAACCATTGCATTTATACAGGACATGGATTGAGAAGAAGAAAAAAAAATGGTGAGTAAATATCCTGAAAAGAAAGATTCAACCATATCCAAATATTGCCAGGTTAGCCTCTGGTTCATGGTTTGTGGTCAAGGTTTTCTGAGTGCCCAGATGATTTCCAGAGGACATATAGGATGAGAAAAAGGGGATTTTAGATTCTGTGACGGGATGAATGCATTTTAGCTAACACTCGACTGAAGGCTTTGGTG
>NC_051402.1:6003482-6010982 GCF_015228065.2 Penaeus monodon
GTGTGGAGGTTGTGGGTGTGTCTGCGGGAGTTGTGGGGTTTTGTGGTGGGGAGGGTGGTGGGATGGGTGGGTTAGTTGTGTGTGTGTGTTAGGTGTTGTTGTATGTGTGTGTGTGTGTTAGTTTGTGTGTGTGTGTTGATTATGTGTTAGTGTGTTGTGTGTTGTGTTGTGTAGGTTGTGTTGTGTTTTGTAGTGTGTGTGTGTTGTGTAGGTTTGTGTGTTGTGTAGTGTGTGTGTGTGATGGTGTGTGTGTGTGTAGGTGTGTGTGTTAGTGTGTGTGTGTGTGGTTGTGTGTGTGTGTGGTGTGTGTGTGTGTGTGTGTGTGTGTGGGGTTTGTGTTGTGTTGTGTGTTTGTGTGTGTGTGTGTGTGGTGTGTGTGTATATATATATATATTATATATATATATATATATATATACATATATATATATATATATTTTATATATATATGCGTGCTTACGTGAGCGTGTGTGTGTTTGTGTGTGGGGTGTGTGTGTGTGTGTGTGTGTGTGTGTGTGTGTGTGTGTGTGTGTGTGTGTGTGTGTGTGTGGTGTGTGGGGTCTGGGTGTGTGTGTTGTGCACGAGTGAATGAGTGTGTGCGAGTGTGTTGTGTGTGTGGTGTGTGTGTGTGTGGTTTTGTTTTGTGAGACCTTAAATAAGGGCCAAACACTTTCATAAAACCTTGTAACCAAGTTTGCAAAACAGAAATTCATTCACCCAAAGCCTCTTCAGTCGAGTGTTAGCTAAAAATGCCCTATCATCCCCCGTCACAGAATCTAAAATCCCCTTTTTCTCATCCTATATGTCCTCTGGAAATCATCTGGGCACTCAGAAAACCTTGACCACAAACCATGAACCAGAGGCTAACCTGGCAATATTTGGATATGGTTGAATCTTTCTTTTCAGGATATTTACTCACCATTTTTTTCTTCTTCTTCTTCTTCTCAATCCATGTTCTGTATAAATGCAATGGTTCTCTTTCAATGGAGATACAGCATGTTAAAATATAAAAAGGATGAACTGGTTGATATTCTTCCTCCTCTCTTTAACCTTCAGAATTGTAGTTCTTGATTATCAACAGGAGAACTCTCAGTCATATTATTCCAATGAATAATTGAAATCTGAAAATATAAACTGGGTTCTTCCGATTACTCTTCGTCAAATAGCATTCAAACAAGTCACTAAATTGCAATTACTTTTTCCATTTTCATATCTTGTTTCTTATGTTTTTTCTTTTCCATTTTTATGAAGGAATGTAAAGATATAGGCATAAAGGTCAACATTTTAAAATCACTTACAACTTTTAAGCAGTTTTACAAATAGAAAGATAAGATGAACATATTAGTATGAGACTGAGAGTTTTGTGTCCAAACCATTAACCCAAAGCCAACAAGCACGGCAAGTACGTATATGTCATGCTCACTGTTAGTTTATCTTATTAATCGTTTTTATACATAGATGGTTCCACTTGTACTAAATCACCAATGAACTAATGAGTACTACCTGTCTCACTTGTTTACCCTTTTTCTTGGTTTTCAAAAATAGCTTATGGTATCTTATATTGCTGTTACTAATGTCGATAACATTATAGTAATTATAATGTCTATAATAATAACACTATCAACAGACAGCATTGGGAAGAAAGAAAGAAAGAAAGAAAGAAAAAAATTGCTTTCTGTGAATTCAAGGAAAGTTGAAATCAGATAAGGTCACAAGGTCTACTAACTGACTCCTTTGTGGTTAAGCACATGCAGAAAAAATTCTAAAATGAGCACAGCTTTTTGCCGGCACCATTGGGTTAATAATAGTTACAGAATCTGGCCATCTCATTTTTTGATAGATAATATAATCAGACAATTGTCATTACAGGGTATTTTTTACCATGATAAGGTGTTGTTGAAAAAATATCTTATTTTAATCATACTATAAAGGGCAAACTATAAACATACAATACATGGACCACCTGGTTACATCTGCCAAACTAAGGTTATATAATTAATCTTTTCTGGGGATTACATTTTAAACAAAAAAATATACAGATTTTTCATTCACAGAAAATATGTAGCATGGCTTAATAACTTGTCACAACATTGAAAAAATGATAAACTTCATCCTTATCATACACAGCAACTTTTGTATTACAAATATTGCACATTACTGGATGGAAGATTTCATCACTACCATCAGTTTCAAAGGAGAACTTTCTTGGGTGTGTTAGTTTTGGTGCGACAGGAACCCTCTCCTTCTCCTACTGCCCTTTCTAACATGTCCTTTGACAGGATACTCTTACTGCCCTCAGGAATAGACTTCTCTGCTTGCAATGGTTCTATTATGCCACCACCTTCAAGTGCCTGATGACTGGCCTTACTATTTCTTTGTTGAAAATCCATGCTGTTCTCAGGCTGCATGGATGACTCAACCTCCCTGCCTTTTTCTGAGGATTCCATTCCCTCCACTATAGGTTCCTCAGACTCTCTGGCACCTTGCTCCTTTCTGTATTTGTTCTTCCTTTTGTTCTTGAGGAATTCCTTTTTCTTTTGTCCTTTTGTGGGGAATTTCAAACCTTCTGACCAGTCAACAGTGCAATTGAAAACAAACATTGCTCTGTATTGGTTGTTATAAATAGCATGTCTGAAAAGTAGATGCACAAATCAGTCACAAGGTCAGTATGGAGGAAACACACTTGGATAAAATAATTCATAGCGTTGGTACAGTCACAAGAATGAAAATATATGCATAAAATGAAACAGACAAATCACAGTACCGATAAATAGAGATATTTCTAAAAATTTGTTCATTATCATTATTGTTTTACAAAACAAAATAACAATAAATAGATTTTGAGAAATAATATAACATTCTCAATAAAAAATCATATATACATTATTATATTATTGTAAATGATTCAAAGATAAATCATAACTACAAATAACTTTTCAATTTTAAGTGCCAATCTCACCAATAACATTGGAAATAAATTTTAAATGAAATGGGAAACACAAAGCAGAAAAATAAATAATAATTTAATCTGACCTTTGGCAATCCATGCAGAGTGTTGTTAAACAGGCAGGACAGTTCAGCACAGCATCACTCTGCGGCAAGGGTTGAGGGTCCCCTTTGCCAGGGTTACTGCTGCGTCTGTATGGATTATGCCTTCATAGACTCTAATTTTGAATTTTATTACATAAACATAAAGTATATAACAGGAAGAAAAAAGAGAGTGGAAAAAGAAAGAAAGAATAATATATTACTATAAATAAGGAAAGTATGTGTAAGTATTATGTATATATGTATATATATCTACACATTATATAATATATATGTATATTATATATATATTATATATATATATATATATAATATATAATATATATATATATATATATATATATATATATATATATCTATATAATATATATATATATATATATATAATATATATATATATATATATATATATAATATATATATATATATACATATGTATATATATATCATACATACACATACATACATAAATACATACATACATAAACATACATACATACATACATACAAACATACATACATTACACACACACACACACACACACACACACACACACACACACACACATATATATATATAAGTATATATATATATATTATATATATATATATATATATATATATATATATATATGTATATATATATATGTATATATTATAGTATATATATATATATATATATACACACATTATATATACTACATATATATATATATATATTTTAGGTATATATATTTTGTATATATATATATATTATATATATTTATTATATTATATAATATATTTTTTATATATTATATATGTATGTATATTAATTTTATTTTTGTATGTTAATTATATATAATATATATATAATATATAATAATAATAATATATATATATTATATATATTAAAATTATATTAATTTTATATATATATATATATATAATTTTATATTATTTTTTATTTTATATTTTTATTATGATTTTTTTTAATTTTTTTTTTCCCTTTTATTTTTTTTTTTTTTTTTTGGGTTGTTTTGGTTTTTTGTTGTTTTTTTTTTTTTTTTGTTTTTTTTTTTATCTTTTTTTTTTATTTTTTATTTATATTTTATTATTTAAACAAATATAGTACAATTAAGTATCATGGGGGCCACGGCGGCCAACAGAACCCTACCTTTAAAAAATATATATAATTATAATACCCCCAAAAAAGATAACATAAATCAAATATTACAAAAATCCTATTTTCCCGTATTAAAATTTACATCTATCTTTATCTTCTCTTTATAAAAAAAAAAACATTGCTACACTTTACCTTTTTTTTTGATCTGATAGACCTCCCTTTTTGATCCACCCATTTTGGCTTTCATCCATTTGCGGATCATAAAAAAGTTCATCGTTGGAGAGAATGCGTCTCTTTTCCCTTCCCGTCTTTGGCTTTGGCATCTTCCTTTAGAGTAGCAGAGCGCAGTTTAAAAAAGATTGTTTAACTTTGTGTTTTTTCTCTATTTTACCATATATAATATTTTTGTATGTGTACGGTATTTTGTGATGCAGTGTGCACTTTGTGCACATGCATGGGTTTTTATGTTTTTCTGCATGGCATATGTTAGTATGTGTGGTATGTGTGTGTGTTGTGTGTGTGTGGGGTGTGTGTGTGTTGTGTGGTGTGTGTGTGTGTGGTGTGTGGGGGTGTGTGTGGGTGTGGGGTGTGTGTGGGTTGGTGTGCATGTGTATTGTAAATGTGAGAATGTGTGGTGTGGGGGGGGGGGTTTTTTTTGTTTTTATGTGTGCAAAGTGTTGGGGGTGTGAATGAGGGGGGTGTGCAAAAATGTGCATGGTGCAAAGGTGTTGGGTGGAAATGGGGGTGGGTATGCAAAAGTGTGTATGGTGAGTGAATGTGTGGTAGGGTGTGCAAAAGTGTTTGGGTTAAAATGTTTTGTGAAAATGTTTGGGGAGACATTCTGCATAACAGGAACCCCCCACCCCAAAAGATAGAAGCTGTCAAATTTTTCTGGCACCATTTTTTGGGTTAAGTAGCAGTCTATATCCTTAAATTTTATTAACATATTAAAAGGCCTCTTTTTCTATAAAGCTGAAAAGTAAGGCAGTTTTAAATGTAAAATTACTTTGTTTTTTTCCTTTGTGATCAAAAATATCTAGTGCCCAAATCTCACCTAAACTTCAGAGTCATCTGAGCCCAAAGTAAAAACATAAAAACTCGAGTCTTTCTCTTCAAAATCCTTGATTTGACCCCTTTTGGTTCCATTTTGACTGGGCTGCTTTAACTCCATCGTCCTTGCCTTTGCTGAAGGCAGTAGTCAAGCATTTCTTTGTTGCTGAGTTAAAGGGGCCTTTTCCTTTTAAAATTCATCTTTTTCATTATTTGTTTTCATTTTTTTGAGCCTGTATAGAAACCCACCAAAATAGTTTTTATTGGGGGTGATTTTTCATTTTACCCAATATTGAAATATTTTCAAAATATGTTTCCTATAGATGAAAATGTGACATGCATACCAAAGCCAAAATGGAAGAAAAATTTATTAATTTCAAAGTTAGTTATAGATTTGGGGCTTTAGAACTTTAAATGGTAATTATTTATTTTAAATATTTCCTTACCCTTTTAAAAAAACCCTAAGACAAAATAAAGGGGTTTTAAAAAAGACTTTTGGGAAATTTTCTATATATAAAATACAGATTTTTACTATTAACTGAACATTTAAATTAGCTACAATTTCATAACAAGAAACAGACAATGATTACCAAATAATTTTTTATAATTAAATCCCTTTAAATCCTTTTAATACAATATATTGTCAAAGGAAAAATTATGTAATTTCAAATTTAATGGTTTTCTGAAGTTTTTGAAGGGTTTAAGTCATCCGTCCTCATCAAATACAAAAAAAAAGAAAATGCAAAGCATAGAAATTTCATAATTAAAAATAAAAAGGCCCAAAATTTTGGAAATGATGCCAAACACCCAAATTTCCCGGTGAAAAAATATCTTTCCTAAGTTTGTCGTTTTTAAAAATCTATTACTCATTTCCCCCAAAAAAATGAAGCACAGCATGTTATCAGCCCCCAATAGATGGGGGGGGCATAGTAAGATCAGGGGGATTTGGGTTAAAAAAGAATGATCAAATAAAACTTTCAGTAATTTGTAATTTCAAAGTTATTAAGTAAATAGGGGGCTTTGCCCTCTAACCTCCCTTTTAGGGGGCTACCCCCCTATCCCCAGGCTGGTTTGCAAAATTTTCACCTCATTTGTTCTACCAGGATAGATCCTGGGCAAATTGTCTAGATCTAGATAATTTCTTACCTTTACCAATGTTGTCAGGCATGGTGATCATTATCCACTACTCTTTTTCATTATTGCCATGATATTTTACATGTTAAGCAGCTCCTTATACATATCCTAACCATATGGGAACTGATTTCAATTTCAACTGACATCCTTTAGGTCCAGCTTTATTGCCATGTGATTATCAATTACAAATCTTATTGGCTCTAATAGACTGGTCACTAGTGTCTATTGTCCTGTCATGGCCAAGTATAATTACCATTGTCTCATTTGCTTTCCCTTGCTTACATTATATGCTACAATTCTTTCCGATTTGCATCATGGTGTGCCTAGAAATTTCAAGTTTTACATCCCCTCTACTATCCTTATTATTAGTTTGCGAAGGAAATGCTATAGAATAAAAGGGCCTTAGAATGTCAACTTCTATCAGCTGGCAAGGTCTCATTTTACATTTTTGATGATAGGCATCATTTCTAATATTACATATGAAAACAAATCTGGTTTACAATCTTAGGATGACCTGGACATCAATGTTTTGCATTGTATAAAACATCACTTCCTTTATTTGCATGTAATAGACTAACCACATTTTGAATTCATTATTCCAATACCTCCATGTTATTTCTTCTGTATTTTGATGAAAATTGTTGTTATCTACCATAATCATCATCATGACTAAAATTCCAGGTATTATAGGAAATAACCTAGAACACCAAAATTAAAGAATCTGATCTTGATCTTGCCATCTGATAGAACATAACATTCTACGACACTCTTCTTCTAGAGTATTTCCTTTGCAAACTAATAATAAGGGTAGTAGAGTAGATATAAAATTTAAAAATTACAGGCACGCCATGACACTCTTCCAGCATCAAGAAAAAACAACACAAATTGAAGAAACAATATAACAATCTAATGGAATTGTCGTGGATAATGTGAGCAAGGGAAATCAAATGAGCCAATGGGAATTGCAATCAGTCTATTAGAGTTAATTAGATTTGTAATAGATGAGTTTCTTAGATTTATTTGCTCTATCATTTGCATATATTATTTTCCGTTTTAAAGATGGCTAGTCAAGACTTTACCTATACTTAAAATATCATGGGAATAATGAAAAATAGTGGTGAAAATTGGTTACCGTACCAACAGTGATGACAAGGATTTTGACG
>NC_051402.1:6017947-6027947 GCF_015228065.2 Penaeus monodon
ATACATATGTATAGTATATAAACATATATACAGTATGTAGTGTGTGTGCTTGTATGAATAGGTAGATAGATAGATTTTATAGAAAAGGCAGATAGATATAGAGATACAGACATAGATTGATATCGAGAAAGGGTTTGTACAGATATATATATTATATATATATATATATATATATATATAATATATATATATATATATATAAAAGAGAGAGAGAGAGAGGGGAAGAGGAGAGAGAGACGAGAGGGGAGGGGAGAGAGAGGACGAGAGAGAGAGAGAGAGGAGGGGAGAGAGAGAGAGAGAGAGAAGAAAAAGACAGAGACAGACAGACAGATAGATAGATAGGATAGATAAAGAGAGAAAGGGGGGGGAGGGCAGGTTGACAATTTACATATATATAACTATACGAGATATGAATGGTAAAACATTCTACCGTATTGATATTAAGGTAGAAAAAAACACAAACTGTGAGATGTGCATAAAAACCCGATGAGTTCTTCAAAAAAAGAGTAATTAACCACAACCCATGATCAATTTACAAAAATTACCAAAACGAACAAAACAGATGCAAAATGCAAATTCAGAGCTATTCCAATTTAAATGTATTCTATATTTGTCAAACACACAATAGAAAAAAAAAAAAACATTTACACCGTTGTCATTGGCGCTCACGTTAAAATGTCTAGTCCGCGGCTGATGTTTGCTCCATTTAAGTTGTTTTTGCAGAGATGCCTGGGTTCTTCTGACAAGATAATCCGCAATATGATGAATTTCAGTGTAGACGAAACCCAGGAAAAATCGAGAAGTCAATAATGGCGACCAAACGTTTGGCTTTTGTAAGAAATGCAGGAACCATATACTGCTCGTCATAAAAAATAGACCATGTTTTTATTTTTATTATTATTATTATTGTTTTTCTTATGTGATAGCCTTTCATTGTAGAAATGTTGTGAATATTGTGGCTGGTAGTAGTACCAGTCAGTTGCAGAGTTAGGAAGTATCAATATAATTATGTCTTTTAAATACTTTTTGACGGCGTTGGTGAAATAATAAATTATATTTTGACACATGATCATATTTTATAAGTATGCAAACAACCACAACTGAATATTGCATTACATTATTCTCTTTTGTATTTTAGGACCCAAAAAGCCTTCGAAGATCTTTCCTTAGATACCAAAAACTGCTCACACTTATTTTTCTTTCTAAAATATTTTTTCAGGAGCTTTGGGTTGGTGCAGAAGAGGCAGATGAAGACTAGTGTCTTTTCAAAAAACCCAAAAACAAAGTAGTATTTAATATGGATTTTAAATGTTTGTAATTATAATTTATACGTAGAGTTTAAATTTGGGTTTTTAAAATTTCCAATAAACATGCATACACAGTGTTTATACTATAGATACTATGATAACATTTTGAAAATCAAAACTTTTTTATTAATTGCTATGTCTGAGCCTATGATATATATTTTATTCTTTTATTAACAATTCTTTTATATCCAGAGCAAGAGTTCGACTACATTGTTTTTGGATTTGAGTCAACTGCTGGGAAAATGGGCCACGCCTCGGAGGTCAGGAGATTATTGAATTTCCTGCGTTCTTCTTGATGTTTATAATGGGAAGATTGTGTCCGAGTTTTAACAATATGTGATGCCGACGGAGCAGCTGTTCTATCAGATTTTGTACAAACCTGACAGGTAGATGATATTACCCTGCTGAAAACTTACTTTTACTAAATAGAAAGATAAGAAAATTTAAAAGGTAAATTAATTAATTGATAAAAAAAAAAAAACATGAAATATGCTTATAAAATAAATATGTACATACATATTTGTGTGTGCAAATAAGTTTTATGTGTGTGTGTGTGTGTTTTTTGGGTGGTGTGGTGGGTTGTGTGTGTGTGGTGGTTTTGTGTGGTTGTGTTGTGTCAAAAATATAATATATAATTTTATAATATATATATATATATATATAATATATATTATATAATATATATATATATAAATATAAATCCCAGGTGTATCTATGTCCAACAAACCAGCTGCCCCACAGGGGTTTATGGGGGGGAGGGCACACCCAGTGACAGAAAAAAAGTTTATTGAAAATTTTGTAAATGAAGAATTACCAAAAATTTTTTATTCTCCGCAGGCATAACACGGAACAGGTTGACAATGGAATTCCACTTGGAGCCTGTCTCTATATGTTTCAACATGGATTCGGAGATAGTGAAGAGTACAAAGTAACATTCAATGCCAAAGTCTCTGGCAAACGTGCTACCTTTGCTACATGGTCAGGGAAATCGGCATTTGATTATATGTTTTAAAAAGAGAAATTTTGTAATCGTGCCCTCCACATGGTTTTTTAACAAATGACAAAAATTGAATTTCCACAAAACAATTTCTTGTCACTTGAAAAAGATGTACATGTGTAGTAACTTTTTTGGGTTTTTTGAAATCCTTAGATTAAAGCTGTATGTTGCAGTCAGTGGGTTAGATAAACATTGCTTTATTTTGATTTTTTGCTGTTTCTAACTTGTATGACTTCATATCTTTTTAAACTCAACTTGAAATAATTTGATATTTTAGTGCTGTCTGTCTAATAGCTTTTTCTTTATTAGTACAAACTTTTTCCAAACAGATGGGATCTGGGTGTATGTCTCCAGTATGAATGCCAAAAAAAAAACCTGAGAAAGCCTGAGTTTTCAATCAATGGATAGACATTCGCGCAGTTTATAAAATATGTAAAAAATATTTTTACATGTTCAGAAATTTTTTTTTTTAAGCTATGCAAATGCTTGCTAGAAGTTCAAGAATTAAGATACTCTATTCTTTAGGTCTATTAAAGTCATAAAACCATGCCTTAATTAAACTTATAGCTGAACTTTACCCCTAGTATTAGCAAACATGAAGCATGTTATTCATTCACCAATTATTACAGTAATATTCAATTATAAGCAAATCAATCAAAAGTTTTTTTATTCTAAGAAATATCTTTCTAAAACTGGCAAAGTTATTACAAAAGGCTCCCATCATTACGAATTTTTTCCAGCGACGTCCCCAGGGTCTTGCTGGGCCCTAAGGACCTAGGAATTTCATTTGAAGGCAGAGAGCATTCGGGGATTTGTGATACACGTAACACTGCTGCACTGTTTTACGTATGGTGCAGGATGGGTGTATCTTAAAATATCACCAAGACATTAGGACCCAAAATAAGGTCAGATATTAAGATTGAAATTGCTTTTGTTTTTTACCATATTTTATAAAATGTGTAGATATGCTCAAGTGAGCTAAGGGGTTGAAATATATAAACATATCATACCTAGATGATATATTAATTCAGTGTTATATTATAATGTTGTGTACTTGTTTCTTAGGGTATTATGATCACATATAATATTGTCTCTATGTGTATAGAAATTTTTATACATATGAAGGAATGCATACAGCAAAGGGTTTTGAAAGTTTCTTCTTTTAAAATGCTGTAGAATACTATGTGTATATATATAAAAATCATGGGTAGCTTTGTTTGGAACAATTTTTAAAAAAATTATTATTGTCCTGGGCTCAGTGATGATTTGGGTTCTAAATGTTCTCTCTTATGATAATATAATTTTATGTCATAATCACAAATCCTTTTATATTTATTTTTTAATGTATTATGAAATAAAAAATTTTTAAGACATAAGTAAGGCCAAATTTTTTTATTTATTTTTCATTTCTGATGGTTCCCTCCCCTACTAAGTTTCTGCTCAGCATGAACTGCCAATTTCAAATATTTAAACCTAAAAGACGGCCCCCAACTCACACTGGCATGTGTTCAGAAAATTAGAATCAAAACTGGTTGTTCATGAAAATGAGTGGTTAATCTTGGAATAGGAGACTACATATTATCCTAAATTTCTTCATAATCAAACAGGGTTTCCATGAAAGCAGCAGCACAGAAAATCTTTAACCAGGTGACAGCCATAGGGAAGAGGAAGTCCGATGGCAATCAAGAAAAAAACTGGATTAAAAAGAAAGCAAAAGACCCAAGACTTAGTTCCTGTACATGAAGAAAAAAAGCTAATGGAAAACAGTTACAAAATTCTTCTGTAGTGTATCAGGGCCATTCTCTTCAGTGCTTGCAGTGGAGGTTTTACAAATTCCAAAGAAAAAATTCAGGTGCCATAAGTTTTGATCTTGGTTTTCAGGTATTATGAATGATACAGGAAATGAGTTTGAAAAGATAGAGCATTGTGGAAATAGGTCTTTTGTTAGTGAGGATAAAAATGATAAAAATAATTCAAATCAAGACTCATCCTCTTCAAATGGAGTGTTTAAAGTGCCAATCTTGCTCTTTGCAAATAAAGAGTTTAATTTCAAATACATCTAAGACCTCAGCTATTAATCATTTAAAAACACCTAAACAACCTTCTGGTACACCAAAACTATAAATTATACAGTTTTGAAACACCAGTAAGCTGCAATAACAATAGAAGAGGGGGTTTGTCAGATATGTCTACTAATTGCATTCAGAACAGTGAGTTAAATAGATCTGAATTGAATGTCTCATTATCTGATGTTCAGGGTTTTAAAAAGACTCCTCCCCTGTGTGAGTGTGGACGAAGAGCTAAGCTTCTCCTTGTGCCCAAAAACCAGGTCCTAACCAAGGAAGACATTTTTCTCATGTCCCAATGGAAAGTCTATCTGAAAAGATGCTGTACTTTCTTCAAGTGGGAAAATGAACCATACATAAAATCATCACCCAAAGGGAACAGTTCAGGACTCCATTTGCAAATCTGAACAATCACCTTTTATCTAAAACTTTACCACTTCACAGATCCATGCACAAGCAAAAAAACATTAGGTATTCGAAGGGTCTATAGTGAAGCAACTCACAACAAGAGATATTATACACAAAGGGCCAAATTTGGTGAAGGAACATCTGCAGACTCTGCTTATCATAAAGAAAACTCTGCTAATGTATCAGTTCAGATTACTCCATACATAGTGAAGACTAAGCAAATGTGTAGCAGTAATATCAAATAAGAATTACTGTAAATTTATTACTCTGTGTAAAATATTTGCAAACAACATGGGATAACATAATGCATGACTGCCTGCAAATAGAGATAAAGCATGAATTACCATATATATTTGATTTAATGAGATAAATGTTGCACAGAGAATGACTATGCAACATTTTTAAATTAAAATATGACTGATACTTAATTATTTCTTTTATATGATATTAAAATATTAAATGTACTTCAACGAAACAAATAAAAATCATTTTGATATATAGGCTATGCTGGATATTAATATTTTTCAAACAGTTCTGCATAACCTGATGCATCACAGAGAAAAAGAAATTTTAAAGATAAAGAGAATAATGAAAATGTGGGTAAATCTGTAACAAGTTATTTTGACTTCATAGGTGATAGATGAAAATTCTTTATTTTAGTCCATTGAAGCCAAAAATATGTATACACTGTTCACTATGTTTTTTCTTTCTTTCTTTCCTCATTTTCTTTTTTTTTTTTATTTTCCTTGACACATAAATGACTTCATAACTAACCAAGGAGTCAACTGCTAAAGGGCCTATTTGACATCAACTGTTTACCCCATTCCTTAAATGTTTTGGAAAAGAATTTTCATTTTTATTGCTATTTTAATTATAATTAATTATATAATAATGCTAATAATGAGGATAATAAAAAATATTATATTAATGATAATAAAAATAAGATTTGCAACACTAATGCAAGTAAGTTCAAGTCAAGTAGGTCAAGTAATTGACTCTTTAGTGACCAAGTGCTTTTAGAGCCTTCTAAGTGTAAAACAAATAACAAAACAACAGCCTAGTCAGTTAATGTATTGTGTACAAATAATATATGACTTGAATTTCTTTTCAATTTATCAGCCATCCTCAATATAGTAAATAAATTACCAAGCATATTCAAACCATCTGTCTGCCATTGTTAATCTTATATATAAAACTGAAATAACAGGTGTGTACTTGTATGATACCTTTGTTTATAATCCAATAATAATAATAATTCTGTCCCCCTTTTGTTTATAATCCAATAATAATGATAATTCTGTCCCCCTTTGTTTATAATCCAATAATAATAATAATTCTGGCCCCCAATCCCTTGCCCATTGCTGTTGTGGGGGCTTAGGAAACAGAGTCAGAGACCCAATGTTGGGAATCTCCCCTACCTTGGGCCTTAGCCCACGGCTCAAACAGTTTTCATGGTCTTTTCTTCCTCCCTTTCCATTTCCTTCTTTTCTTCAATCCCTTCTACTATCTACTTCCTAAAGTGTGGAAGCTGTGTTGAAAGGATGAAAGACTGACATTCTGCCAGTCATGAACAACCTTGAGGGGCTATGGGAACAGTATTCCTCTTTGGATGTCAAGCCCTTACCCCTCAATGGGATCCTGAGGATTGGACCATTTCTCTCCCCAACATACTTCATGGTCATTAATGAAGAATTTGTACCTTTATTAGGGACAGTGAGGGTTGCCCCCTTATCAATTAGCCCCACTGATTTTAATTCCCCCAGTTCTCTGGCCCCAGGTTTTTGCTTTGACCTTGGACTCTGACCATTACTACTACCCCTCCTCAATGCTTCTGTCCGTAGTATCCTTCACCCAACATTACTCCTTCCACAACATCACCCCCCCCCTTATCAATGTCAGAATTTGTGGCATTAGGTAGACCCACATTTCTTCCTTTGACAACTTTGATCTAATCACCCTTGTTAATCCCTACCTTAGCCCATTTACTCACCCTCTCTATCTACACCCTTCTTAGCCTCTTTCCATTCCTGAACTGCTATACAGCTATCATGTAGCACATTCAACCATCAACTAATGCACCACTCTATAGCCATTTATACTGTTTTGCAACCATTAACAAATCTGTACTTGTACTCATTTCTGCTGACATGAATTGTTATTAAATTCCAAGTTTAATCTTTATTGCTTCCACAAATGTAATGTAAAAGGCAATCTTTGAAGACTGTATGTATATAATCCTTGAGACAAACTTAGACATCCTGGAATATATTTTCTGAAAATAAATAAAGCGCTTTATAAATATCTCTTGTTTTTACCAATTAACATTAGCTGGTAATAAGCAAGAAAAATACACCAGCATCATTAATATTGATGATTTCTAGCATATACAAAATTAGTAAAAGTAATATAGGTATACTTTTCATAATATCACTGACTGACAACAGCTATCCCTGGCAAGAATTAATATCATATCATTAAACCATTTACTTCATTTTTTTTCATTACAACAACACCTCTATATTTGAAGGAACCTAAACCTCATGATAAATTTATTCTCATAGATGTTTTCTGCTGCAGGTAAAAGTGGAGCGAAGATTCACATGGCAAAATTATTGAGTCAGATTTACATGTGTTATTTGAGAGCTGATTAATTAGATTAGGGAAATATGTATGTTATTTTTTTTCTTGCCAAATTTACAGTTCAATCTTTTAATATTTACATTTAATAACAAAAATATATATATATATATAGATATATATTTTATATAATATAATATATATAAATAATATATATGTGTTTTGCATCTATAAAATATATTTTTATAAAAATATTTTATATAATATATATTTTTATAAAATTTTATATATAAAAACTATTATTTATTATCATCTATCTATATATTCTATTCTATCTATCTATCTATCTATTTATCTATCTATCTATCTATATCTATATATTTTATATATATATATAATGAATAAAAAAAAAAAAAAAAAAAAAACAAACACACACACACCACAACACAAAACACCCCACACACACACACACACACCACACACACAACACAACACAACACAACACACAACACAACCACTACACAACACATACAACCACCATACACACACCACACACACACAAAACCCCACACACACATACACACACACACAAAAACACACACACACACAAACACACCACACACACACAACACACACACACACACCACACAACCCCACACACACACACATATAATATATATTTTATATATATATATTAATTAATAGATAATATATAATATATTTATTATAATATATATATATATATAAATAATATTTATATAATAGAAAATATATATTATATAAAAAATAATTATATATAAGAAAAAATAAAAAAAAATAAAATAAAAAAAAAATAATATATATATAAATATATAATAAAAAAAAAATAAAAAAAATAAAATTAAAAAAAAAATATATATATAAAAAAAAAAAAAAAAATATATTTTTTATAATATATATAATATATATATTATATAAAATATTATATATATATATATATATATATATATATATATATAATTATTTTATATATATATATTATTTATATATACAATATATTAATAAACACTAGTTTTTTTTTATCTAATAGAAAAGTATATGCATGCATGGATGCACCCACACCACACCTACACTTATATATACAGAAGAGAGAGGAGAGGAGAGGGAGGAGGAGGAGAGAGGAGAGGAGAGGGAGTGAGAGTGAGAGTGAGGAGAGAGAGGAGAGAGAGAGAGAGAGGAAGGAGAGAGAGAGAGAGAGAGAGAGAGGAGAGAGAGAGAGAGAGAGAGAGAGGGGGGGGGGGGGCAGGCTTTAGTATAAGTATCAAAGAAAAGATAAAAAACAGGTACCTCAAAATATTAATCTTAATTTTACAATACCACTCACAGTATTTAAATATCTTGATTCAGTATTTACATATTAATGTAACCTTTAAAGGTAAATATTACATGAAAACATATACATTTTCCTTTTATTGAAAAATAAATATAACTGCTTTTTTAAAACAATTCATTTTTTATTATAAAAGTAAGTCAAATACATCTGAATGAACTTCCAAAAACCATATTGACGATTTATTGAAAAAGAAATATCTAACCAAATATTATTTATACTGCAATATACTGACTGGCATACTTAGGTGTTCCTCTTATCACAAATTCTCTCTAAGTAAATTCTATTAATACTTCCTCTTCATTAAAAAAATTGTGAATGAAAAATTTGCTCAAATAATTTGACTGATCATTTTGTGAGTTAAAAACTTTTATTAGCAAAAATTCAGGGTATTAAAACTACTTTAATATTAAACATTTCCTTTCCAAATGGTAATAAAAAATAAGAATATAGCTATTTCCCATGACTTGATAAAAGGATTTCTGAAATAAATCAAATCACAATGAAAAATAGAAAAAAAGCAATGCACAGAATACATAAAGTAATGGAATATACACTGACCAGCTCTTAAAGAATTTCATCCACAGAAAGAAAATGAAAATAAACATACAAAAATGTTTTTCATGTTTACGTCATAACTAAAGAATCAGTTAAATGGAGCAACATTTGATTATATTAATATATTATATCCCAGCCTTATAGTTATGCATAACAAATAATTGTTCATGTTCAATCAAATTTCCTGATATACTTTTGTACACCAATATGCAATGATGATCTTTATCTCTCCAGTGTGTGGGAACCAATCACAATCTGTATCTGGGAAAATTATTATATTCCCAGCTGGCAGATCCACAAAATTAAATTCTGCAAATAAAATTCATATATATAACAAAATTGTATTTTGGGGAACTTAACTTTAAGTACAATAATATGGTTAGACTTCTTTGTAAAATCTGACAGCTGGTTTGGGGTTATAGTTTAAGAATAATCTTCATCTTCATCAATTGCCTGTTGCTCCTGCTGTTGCTGTTGAGCAGCTGCTGCTTGTGCTTGCAGCATCTGCCACTGCTGCTGCTCAACCATTTCCACTTGCTCTCGTGCCTATGTTGGAAAGACAAAAGAAAGAAATATTAATGGAAATTTCCCCTGAGATGTAGATATACCACAATATGATAATAATTATTCTACTAGCCACCCATTAACCCTTTGCCAACGGGTGGCATGTACGTACATGCCATGGCATGGCTGGACTATCTGCCCGGGGAATGTACAT
>NC_051402.1:6035672-6046846 GCF_015228065.2 Penaeus monodon
CCTCGATTGTCAAACATTTTAAAAACTAAATTATTCCTATATAGGTCTGGTTACAGCTTAAAATAGCCACTAGAATAGCTATATTCGTTTTTTTTTCACTCTTCGCTCGCCTACTCACTCACCCCCCCCCCCTCCTCTCATGTTTTAGTTTTGCCGGCTATCTTAACTGTAAATACATTTAAAAAAAATGTTCTCTCTCTTTCTCTCTCTCTTTATGTCTGTCTGTTTGTCTCTCCCTCTCTCTCTCAATTACTATTTTGTATTCAGATAAATGTGGGTGTGAATGTTTACGGATTTGTTTAGATTCATGCGAATATGTAGACATATGTGGATAAGCTTATTTGTGCATGTGAAGGAACCGTTAATATACATAAATGTGTGTGTATATATTATATATATATATATATATATATATATATATATATATATATATATATATATATATATATATATATATTGCTACGCCAGTGGGTCTTTGTCTCTGTGCGAAACATGTGTTAACATGAAGGAATCTGGGCAAACATGACGCAGCTGGCTGTGAGCGGAGGAGCGGAGGAACAAGCCGTGAGACGGAGTTGGGTGCTGCTCCTGTAAGACCTCGTGTGTGCCCTTGTGACCTGAGATAAACCTGGTGTTGCCCTGTTATAAGCTGTATTGTGCTGTGTGACATGCTGGTTTCCCCCCTGTATTGTGCCTATAGAAAAGTGTACGGGTAAATAACTTGTGTAAATAAAGGAAAGACTGTCATTTGTGTTTACTTCGTGCCCTGCCTCGCCACTTGGCGTTTCCTCTCCTGGTGTTCTGGGACGCTGTGGTGTTCGGTGCCTCTTGGTGCTGTTCAGTGTTCACGACCTTGTGGATAACACGCCGTCTGCCTAGCCTGCTCTGTGTTGGTGGCAGAGAGAGACGAGGTGGTCGGCGTAACAATTGGTGCCCAGGAGTGGGATTTGTGATATTTGATCAGCGAGAGCGCCGATTTATCATTTTCTCCAAAGATGGCGGCAGCCATGAGGGAGAGGAGGCTATGACTGAGGCAGGCACGAGTGAGGTGAAGCCGAGCCAGATGGACCTGATCACTGCCATGCTGGCCGGTATGAGGGAGGAAATGGCACAAAGGGCAGAAGAGCAGGCACAGAGGGCACGCGAGCAGGCGCACCATCTCGTCGAGATGCAGGCAAGGAAGGCAGAGGAACAGTTCTGCCAACTTGTTGAGGTGCTACAGAGCAATCTCGCATCTGTGAAGATGGAAACTCAGCAGTACACCGACAAGGCCTGCAACAGCGAGCAGAGTGAACTGATGGAGGAGGTGCAGACTCTGAAGGGCGAGGTTCAGGGCCTGAGGGAGGAAGTGAAGGAGGAAAGGCGACGTCACGAGGTAGTAACGTTGCAAGCAGAGAAGGCAGACGAGGTTCTGGCAACAGATGCCAGAGTGTCAGATTTACTGGGGTCTGCCTGGGGTCTGTGGCAGGAAACCCCCAGGCCTCGCAGCGTCGTGTCGCAGCCAGTGGTCGCTGCAGAAGGCTGGGGACCCATCAGAACCGCTCCCTTGGATATAGGTGGCGGCAAACTCGGACCCGGTCAACCCGCCTCGTTGCCTCCCTCACCCCCTTCCTCCCCCCCAGGTGTGTTAGTTCACGGTACGCGTTCTCCACCCTGCAGCCCCTCGGCCTCCAGACATTCTGAGGCGTAAGCCAGCTGAGTACGACGGGAATGTGGCCTGGGAGGCATATGTTGCCCAATTTGAAATGCTGGCATCTGCCCAGGGCTGGAGCCAGGAAGAGAAGGCCCTGCAGCTGGTAACAGCGCTAAGGGGCCCCGCGGTGGAAGTGTTGGGGCATCTGCCGGCATCCCAACAGGCCTCTTACACCAGCGTGGCAGAGGCTTTGAAACGCTGTTTCGGGCACCACCACCAGGCCGAGGTATATCGGGCCCACTTGAAGAAGCGGACTCGTGAGCGTGGCGAGACACTGTCCCAGCTGGCGCAGGATGTGGAGACGCTGGTAAGGAGGTCGTACCCTGCGGCTGCGGAAGAGATGATCATGGTCCTGGCCAGTGATTTCTTTGTTGACGCTTTACAGGACCAGCAGCTGCAAATCTACGTCAAGCAGGCACACCCTGAGGACCTGCAGGTGGCGCTGGCGAGGGCCTTGGAGTTCGAGGTCTTCCTGAAGGCAACGAGTGGCCTAGGGCCAGCAGCTCAGCCCCGCCGTGACCTCCGGGGCCGGAAGGCTAAAGTGGAGAAAATAGCATTGAGGAAGGTGAGCCCGAGAACTTTCCAAGGCTTGTGTTGGGGCTGCAGAGAGGTGTCAGAGGGAGCGGAGAACACGTCCTCTCAACCGGACGGATTCTGATGCCTTCCAGCAGCGCTGCAAGGACTGTGGCAGGTATGGTCACCATCCGAGCGCATGTCCTAAGGCTAAGGAAGTGGTACAGGCGGAAAGGCTGGAGAAGGGGGCCGAAACCCAGCCGTCCTCGGTTCCCGGGCCCCGACTTGGGTAAGCTGCCGTCGAACCAGCACGATGCAGGTGGAGGGCTCAATAGATGGGAAGCCATGCCGCCTGACAGTGGACACTGGGGCTGAGAAGACCCTAGTGCGGCCTGATATGTTGGCCACTATGCGACTTCCAGACGCACCACAGAGACTGTGTGGTGTCACGGGGCATTGTGTGCAGCTCAAGGGGCCAGTGGAGGCTCGTATTGGCGTGGGCAGCACGGTGCAGCGGCTGCCGGTGTATGTGGCCGATCTGGACGAGCACTGTTTGCTGGGCCTTGACTACCTGACGCAGAGTAAGGCGTGTGTCGACCTTGGACGGAAGCTGGTGAGGGTGCACGGTGAAGATTTTGGCCCTTGCTTCCAGAGGTTGGCTGTGCAGAGGTAGTTACAGCTGAGCGACTGCACCTTGCCCCCAGGACAGAGTCTAGAATCCGGTGTCGACTGTCAAGAGTGATGCGTGGAGTAGAGGGCCTTGTGGAGCCCAACCAAAACTTGCAGCTGGCTGATGGCGTAGCGGTTGGGCGGAGCCTTGTTGGACCAGGGGAGGGGTTAGTTACAGTGTTGGTAGCCAACTTCTCCGATAAGGCCCAGAAGGTGCCAGCTGGTGCAAAGCTGGGCACTTGTGAGGAAGTGGAGCGTCCAGAAGAGTCGTCGGGGAGCGAGGAGTTGGTTGGTGTGAGGCCGTTGCCCGACTTCCTCGAGGACTTGGCGCACCGGAGCACCGCTAACCTGACGGAAGCACAGACAGAGAAGATGCGTCACACCCTGTCTCAGTATGCAGATGTGTTTAGCAGGGGTGACTTGGACCTGGGCCACACAGGATTGGTGAAGCACTGCATTAACACCGGAAGTAGTTTGCCCATCAAGAGCCCCCCCCCCCGACGTATTGCACCAACCAGACGAGAAGAGATGTAGCGCACTGTCAATGAGCTAGTGGCACAGGGGGTGGTTGAACGGTCAGACAGTCCATGGTCATCAGCGGTAGTCCTGGTGAAGAAAAAGGACGGCACACAACGCTTCTGTGTGGACTACCGGGCGCTGAATGACATGACTATCAAGGACTCATACCCATTGCCGAGAATTGATGACACACTCGATGCATTGGTGGGGGGCCAGGTGGTTCTCCACACTCGACCTGAAGTCGGGTTTTCACCAGGTGGAGATGGCGGAAGAGGACAAGCCAAAGACTGCCTTTTCCTTCGGGCAAGGCCTGTGGCAATTCAACGTCATGCCCTTTGGTCTCTGCAATGCCCCTGGTTGTTTCGAGCGTCTGATGGAGAGGGTATTGGATGGCCTGCAGTGGAAGACGGCGCTTGTCTACATTGATGACGTCATCGTCTTCGGGAGCACCTTCGAGGAGGAGCTGGAGCGGCTGGAGGAAGTACTACAGCGGTTGAGGAAGGCCAACCTCTAACTCAGCCCCAAGAAATGCTCGATGTTCCAGCATGAGGTGCCATTTCTGGGGCATGTAGTCAGTCAAGACGGTGTGCTCACCGACCCACAGAAGGTGGCGGTGGTGAAGAAGTGGCCAGTTCCCACCAATGTGGCGGAAGTCAGGAGCTACCTGGGCCTGTGCACATACTACCGCCGCTTTGTACAGGACTTCGCCAGTGTAGCGGCTCCTCTCCACCGACTTACACGAAAAGGGGAGTGCTTCCAGTGGGACGAGGCGTGTCAGTCTGCATTTGACAACCTGAAGAAGGCCCTGGTGGAAGCACCGGTCTTGCCCTATCCGGACCCGAAGCTCCCTTACCTTTGGACACTGACGCTAGTGCGGAAGGCATCGGGGCAGTTTTGTCACAGATAAAGGACGGGAAAGAGTATGTCGTGGCCTACTACAGTGCCAAGTTCAGCAGGCCTGAACGCAACTATTGTATGACAAGGAAAGCGGTGGTGAAGAGTCTCGAGCACTTTCACCCATACCTCTACGGTGCCGAGTTCACCATCCGGACTGACCATGCTGCCCTACAGTGGTTGAAGTCGCTGAAGGTAGCAGAGGGTCAGCTGGCAAGATGGTTAGGGCGCCTTGAACAGTACAACTACCACATCGTCCACCGCCCGGGTCGTGTCCATTGCAACGCTGACAGCCTGAGTCGACGCCCGTGTGAGGCTAGTTAATCACACTGTGTCCAGAAGGACTCTGATCCTGTGTGCCTCCGTCTGCAGGTGCTGGAATGTGCCACTAAAGGGGATGATGAGTGGCGTAAGGCACAACGTGAGGACTCTGACCTTGCTCCCATTGTCCAGTGGCTTGAGGCTCTCAGTGGACGCCCCAGTTGGGAGGCCGTGGCTGCGGAGAGCCCCACCACAAAGTGTCTGGTGGACCAGTGGGAAAACATTACGAGTGGATCAAAGCGGTTTGTTAGTGAAAAGCTGGGTGCAGTTGAGTGAAGTGGACAGTGACACGTGGGTAGTTGTAGTACCCAGAGCCATGCGTTGCTGAGTTGCTGAGGGAATTACATGCCGGTGTTACCAGTGGCCACTTGGGCGAGAAAAAGACCCTGAGCCGTCTCCGTCAAACGCTTCTACTGGGTGGGCATGAGAAGTGACGTGTCTGAGTGGTTTTAGAGCATGTGATGTGTGCAGTGCAAAGAAGGGCCCCGCTAGAAAGTACCGTGCCCCGTTACAGGTGTACTGTGTGGGAGCACCCATGGAACGGGTGGCAATAGACATTGCCGGTCCGCTGCCTCTCACGCCACAAGGAAACCGATACATCTGTGTGGTAATGGACTGTTTCTCAAAGTGGCCTGAGGCATATGCACTACCCAACCACGAGGCCGAGACCGTGGCTGGCGTGTTAGTGAATGAATTCATTACCCGTTTTGGTGTGCCTTCTGAACTGCACTCTGACCAAGGCCGTTAGTTTGAGTCACGAGTGTTCCGTGAGTGTTGCGAGCTGTTAGGGGTGCACAAGACACAGACGACACCCCTCCATCCACAGTCCGATGGTATGGTGGAGCGGTTTAACCGTACCCTTGCTCAACAGTTAGCCAAATATTGCAGGGAAAGTCAGGAAGACTGGGACATCAAGCTGGGCCCCCCCATGCTCATGGCCTACCGGTCTGGTGGGATGAGGTAACAGGCTTCACACCTGCCCGACTCATGTTTGGCCGTGAGCTCAGGCTACCAGTGGATTTGGCCACAGGGCGGCCACCCGATGTGAACTTGCCAACTGTCACATCCAGCTATGCAGTGGCACTGCAGGAGAACCTGGCGGAGGTGCACCGACGAGTGCGTGGCAAGCTCAAGGTAGCCGGCCATGCCATGAAGGAGACCTATGACCGGCGCATGAGGGAAGTGAGGTACAATATAGGTGACAGAGTGTGGCTGCATAACCCGCGTCGGAAGCGAGGGCTCTCGCCGAAACTACAGAGCCCCTGGGAGGGGGGCCATACACGGTGGTAGCGGCCCTCTCTGATGTCACCTATCGAATTCGCAGAGGGCGAAAACGACCGTCTGTTGTCCACGTGCACGGCTGAGGCGTTACCATGGGCCAGGAAGCTACTCCTGGGGCCATGGTGAAAAAGAAGATGAAGTTAGCCCCAGTAGCGGCGATGAGGACGTGGCAGACGCTGACCGAGATGAGGACGAGCATTTGGACGGTGAGGGCGATGCAGCAGATGTCAATGGTGACCATGAGCCAGGTCTTGGGACAGGAGATACCCCTCTGGGTGCCACTGCCAATCTACCGCCGCCCACACCTCCTCCAGAGAGACCCCAGTGAGAGCGAAGAAAGCCGCGCTGGATGAAAGATTTTGTGTTCTGAGAACTGATTTTATTTAAATTTTCTGTAGTTTGTTTCAGGTTTAGATATGACAGAGCAGACGGTCGTCTGCTTGATAGGGGGGGATAGTGCTACGCCAGTGGGTCTTTGTCTCTGTGCGAAACATGTGTTAACATGAAGGGACCTGGGCAAACATGACGCAGCTGGCTGTGAGCTGAGGAGCGGAGGAACAAGCCGTGAGACGGAGTTGGGTGCTGCTCCTGTAAAGACCTCGTATGTGCCCTTGTGACCTGAGATAAACCTGGTGTTGCCCTGTTATAAGCTGTATTGTGCTGTGTGACATGCTGGTTTCCCCCCTGTATTGTGCCTATAGAAAGTGTGTAGGGTAAATAACTTGTGTAAATAAAGGAAAGACTGTCATTTTGTGTTTACTTCGTGCCCTGCCTCGCCACTTGGCGTTTCCTCTCCTGGTGTTCTGGGACGCTGTGGTGTTCGGTGCCTCTTGGAGCTGTTCAGTGTTCACGACCTTGTGGATAACACGCCGTCTGCCTAGCCTGCCTTGTGTTGGTGGCAGAGAGAAACGAGGCGGCCGACGTAACAATATATATGTGTGTGTGTGTGTGTGTGTGTGTGTATTTACACACACACATTTCAGTTTGTTAATGTTTCTTCACGTGCACAATATATATGTATGTGTGTGTGTGTGTGTGTGTGTGTATGTATGTATGTATGTATGTATGTATGTATGTATGTATGTATGTATACATACATATTCATATATATGTCATTGCTATTATCACTGTATGTTATTATTATTATCCTTTATCATTTATTATTATCATATCATTAATTACCATTATTATACTTAATAATTTAATAGTCAATATCATCATTATGTGATTTACGACGAGACAGCTTATTGTTTACTAATCATGTGGCGGAAGTTCTTTTAGTAGAAGAGACGGAAGTTGAAGTTCTTTTCCAAATCTATGGGGAAAAAGGAGGAGGGGGACATGTGATGTTTGAATTCAGAAATAGAGAGGGATTATTTCAAATATTGATCCTCCACAAGGATCTCATACTGCTCATCTAAAATTTGGGAGCCACGATAAAGCATACACTCCAAATAATCGTTTGCGATTTCCAGTTGACTCAAAGTAAATAAAGATTTTTTAAAAATCATACTCGAAATCAGCCCCTAGCCCAGCTATAAATATAGTTAACCCAGATAACAACAACAACAATCTTTGACATATACGTCCTTCTAAAGCAGGACTAAATCGAATTAATAAATAAAATTCTGCTGTAACCTGAGTAGACGAATGAACTAAAGCAGAGACTGGAGTAAGAGCAGCCATAGATTCAGGTAATCAAGCTGAAAAAGGAATTTGAGCTCTTTTAGTTATAGCAGCTAAAACTACTAGACTACATAGCAAATTATCAATATTTATTAGAGATATATTTTTCTACATAAAAAAAAATCCAGCCCCCATAACTAAAAATAAAGAAATAGATAACAAAATAGCAACATCCCATATTCGATTCGAAAGAGCCGGTAATATTCCAGCATTAGCTGATTTTTCATTCTGATAATATGCCTGTAACCGCTCAGGCTGATAACCCCAACCCAAAATACGAATCAAAATGGGAATTAAAGACCTTTCAAATCTAATCTAAAATAACAAATAATCGTTAACAGAAAAAAGTCATTAATAAAAAAAGAAAAAAAAATCAAGATGGATAATTATTTTCCTATAACACTTTCTGTCTTGAATAAACCACAAGAATAGTGATCCAAAAACTTAATCAAATCAAAATATAACCTAAAGAATCAATGCTGAAACATCATCCCATTATATAATTACTGAAGTCATGACAACAAATAATCATGAAAAAAGAAAGAATAAACAAAAAACTTCGAACAGCCCATCAAGTGTTTACTAGAGGTATCAATATAATACAGGATAATAAAAATGTTAGCATTGTAATACTCTAAATCTTCTAAAAAAAAAAAAAGAAAAAAAAAATCATTACCATGCGTACAAACTACAGATACTAAAAGAGCTAACCCGCAGGATTATCAATAAACTCCTTCTGATTCTCTTATATCTTGTTTATCATCTTTTTAGGAGCCATATTAGTTCTCTTGATTTATGTAGCTTCTCTTGCTTCCAACGAATCTTTGAAATTCTCAAGCTCCTTACTTTTCGTATTTGTATTTACAGCTTTACCAAGGTTTCTAGTAATATTTATAGACTCTATATTAATAAATGGTCCTCTTTCAATTCATTGCTTAATGACCAATTGCCTTCCACTCTAGCTTTATTAAGATCTATTTATAATTATACCACTATAAATCTCACTTTATTTATTGTATTATATCTTTTATTAACACTAATCGTAGTAGTAAAAATTACTAACAACTTTTTTGGTCCTTTACGACTATCATCATGATAAATGGCAATGGCTGCTAATATTTCAACTTTATGAAATTTTGGTTCCCTTTTCGGACTACGTCCAGTTATTCAAATTGTCGCTGGTCTTTTTCTAGCTATACATTATACTGCTCACGTTGACCAAGCATTTTCAAGTGTCGTTCGTATCTGCCGAGACGTAAAATACGCATGATTACTACGAACCTTACATGCTAAAGAAGCATTTTTTTTTTTTTTTTTTTTTTTTAATTAACACACTGGCCGAGGTATCGACTACGGATCTTTCTTATATCTTCACGCATGATCAGTAGGTGTTGTTATTCTATTGCTATTTATAGCAACAGCCTTTTTAGTGTATGTTTTACCATGAGGACAAATATCCTTCTGAGGTGCTACAGACCTATTTTCAGCTATCCCCTATACTGGGACAGACTTAGTACAATGAAATTAAGGGGGATTTGCATTACACAATGTCACATTAACACGCTTCTTCACTTTCCACTTTCTGTTCCCATTTATTGTAGCCGCAGCAACTATTATTTACATTCTTTTCATTCATCAAACAGGCTCTAATAACCCACTAGGAATTGTCAGAAATGTAGACAAAGTACCATTTCACCCCTATTTTACATTTAAAGATATCACTGGATTTATCATAATATTAGCAGCACTTATCTTATTAACACTACTAAACCCCTACCTACTAGGAGATCCAGATAACTTTACTCCCGCCAACCGACTCGTTACTCCAGCTCACATTCAACCAGAATGGTATTTCCTATTTGCATATGCTATCTTACGGTCTATTCCAAATAGACCTAATAATTTTACCTTTCACTCATATAGCAAAATTCCAAAGATTAACATTCTATCTATGAACTTATATTTTGATCATTAGTAGGTATTGTCTTCTTATTAAGCTGAATTGGAGCACGACCAGCTGAAGATCCTTACGTAATTACCGGACACATTTTAACCGTTCTCTACTTTTATTATATTATTAACCCGCTTACTCTTATATGATAAGATAAAATACTATATTAAGTTATTTGGCTGAAAGGAAAGCACGTGTTTTGAAAGCTCGCCATAGGGGTTCGAATCCTCTAATAACTTTCCTTAAAAATATATAATTATAATGTACAAACAAAACAAGCGGTCTTCACTTCCATGAAAAAACACTAAATAATTTAAAGCAACCGGTAAGAAAAAATTTAAAGCCAAATACACTAAGCTTATCATACCGAAAACGTGGTAAAGGTCCTCGAAGCCAAACAAAAGCAAAAGCATCTATCACAAATTTTACATAATAAAAAGGACTAATTAAATTACCCCCCCCCCAAAAAAAAAAAAAAAAAAAAAAAATAATAATAATAATAATAAAAAATAATAATAAATAAATAAAATAAATAAATAAATGAAATAAAATAAGAGAGAATAATATTCTTATAAATAAAATACTAGCGTATTCAGCCATAAAAAATTAAGGCAAACCCCCCTCTTCTACATTTAGTATTAAAACCAGATACTAGTTCAGACTCTCCTTCAGCAAAATCAAAAGGAGTCCGGTTACTCACCGCCAAACATGAAGCAAATCCAATTAAGGATAAAGGAAAAGTAAACCATAATAACCATACATCACGCTGGTATAATCTAAGCAAACATAGATCAAAGCTCCTACTAAAAAGATAAAAGACAATAAAATCAAAACAAATCTCACTTCATAAGAAATTGTTTGAGGTACTGCCCGCAATCTCCCTAAAAGAGAGTATTTAGAATTGGATGATCACCCTACTCTCATAGTGGTATTACACACGTAATCTTGTACAAAAAAAGGACCCATAGTAAAGTTTATTAAACCTAAATCATAAGGCATTACTAATCAAACGATTAAAGAAACAAATAGACTAAAACGGGAGAAAAATAAGGATGAAAATTTGATGTAATAGGTAGAGTCTGTTCTTTAGTAAACAACTTGACAGCATCAGCAAAAGGTTGTAGTAATCCTATATAAAACCAACCTTATTAGGTCGTTAACGAATCTGAATATAACCTAAAATTTTACGCTCCAATAAAGTAACAAATGATACTCCTACTAATACACAGATAATTAATAAAATTTACAACCATAATTAATGTTATCACAGTATTACTTGTGAGATTAAACTCCCATTATTGGATCACAAGTCCAATGCATAATTCTGCCAAAGCAACAAATAAATTAAAATTAATCATATATAATAAAATTATTTTCATTTCTCAATCCTTTCGTAATAAAGAAATTCTAATAAAATTAAGAGAGAAACCGACCTGGCTCACGCCGGTCTGAACTCAAAGCATGTAAGGATTTAAAGGTCGAACAGACCCTCCTTTATAACTGCTGCATTATAAGGATACCTCAATTCAACATCGAGGTTGCAACCTCTTGTCGATAAGGCCTCTAAGGAAAATTACGTGTTATCCAAAGAACTTAAACTTTCAACTTTGGAAATAAAAAGGGGTCAATATACATAAAATATTGGGG
>NC_051402.1:6046946-6051946 GCF_015228065.2 Penaeus monodon
ATTTTAAAATTTTTGATATGTATTGTATTTACCAATCCTAGTATAAATTTTTAATTTTATATTAAAAATATAAATATACAAAAGTTACATAAGGTTATATCACAACTACATAAATATATTTTAAAATAATAATATATAAAATTTATATAATTACAACATACAACATACATCTCCTACATACAACTACTACATAATCCTACAAAATACATACATACCTAATACACCACACCAACACCCCCACACACACACACACAACACACACACCACCCACACCACCACCCACACACACACATAATAATACATACTATATTACATCCTACATACATACATACCCCACCACCACACACACACACACCACACTACACACACCCACCCACATACCAAAACACACACACACCCAACAACACACACACACCACACACACACAACACACCCCACACAATATATATTATTATATTTAATAATATATATAATATATAATATATATATATATTAATTTTAAAACCTTATTATCATACTATATATATATATATTATAATTTTTATTTATAATATATATTTATAATTATATTATTTTTAATTAATATAACATTTTATTTTTTTATATATTATATTATATTTATATATTATATTATATTTGTTGTGTATAAAATGTGTGTTTTATATTATTATATTATTTTAAAAAAAATATATTTTATATATATATTTTATATTGTATATTGTATTTGTATATGTATTAAAGTATATATTTATAGGGGTTTATATTATAATATATATTTTATAAATTATATATTGTTATAAAATATGTTAATATTTTTAAATTTAAATATGTATACATTTGTATACATATATTATCAATATGTTACATATAGATATTATTGTTTTTTATATGTATTATAATGTTTAATATATGTATAAAAATATTTATATTTTAAATATTAAATTTAATGTTTTTTTGTTTTTTTATATATATAATGTCCATTATTGTATATTTTTTTATTATTTATTTTATTATTGTATTATTAAAATTTTGTATTTTTATGTTTTATTGTTTATATATGTTTATTTGTTTATATTATTTATAATTTAAAGTTATAATTTTATTCTATGTGTACATGTACCCACCCCCACCCCCCAAACACACACCCCACACACACCCACCCAACCCACAAATTTTTTTATTTATTATTATATATTAAAAATTTATTATTTATATAATAATTTTTTATTATATATAATATTTATATAAAATATAAATATACTATATTTATTTTTAAAAAAAATTTTTATATTATTATTATATATATTTTTAATTAATTATTTTTATAATAAAATATTTATTCTATTATTAATTTAAAATTTTATATATTTAAAAATTATATAATTATATATTTTCTATAATATATCTATTTTTTATATTAAAAATTTTTTATTTTTTATATTTTTATATATATTTTTTATTTATATTTTATTAAATTTTAAAATTTTAAAATTTTAAATTTATTTTTTTAAAAATTTTATTTTATATATTTTATTATATTTGTGGTGGTGTGTGTGTGTGTTGTTTGTGTGTGTGTGTGGGGGGTTTTTGTGTGGGTGTGTGGGGTGTGTGTGGGTGTGTTGTGTTTTAATTTAAATTTTTATTAATTTTATATATATATATATTTTTATTCTTTTTTGATCATTGTTCTGCTTGGCCCGGCGGGTCAAACTGAAAACCTACCGTTAAAAAATTTTATTTAATACTCCCAAATTCGTATTCTTCATATATTCATAAATCTCTATCTCTCCTGTAATTTAAAATTTCTTTCTTTCTTCTTCTCTTTTAAAAAAAACTGCTCCTTCCTTTTTTTTTGATCGTTGCCCCTTTGCTCCCCCCCACTGTTGGGCTTCTGTCTCCCTTTGCGGTCTAAAAAAGCCATCGTTGGGGGGCTCTCTTTCCCTTTCCCCCCTTGGCTTTGGCATCTTCCTTTCAGCAGTAGCAGAGTCTGCAGTTAAGAATGCATTGTATTAACTATTATGTGTTTTTTTTCTCTATATTTACCTATATATCAATATTTGTGTATGTGTACGCGTATTATGTGAATGCATGTGTGCACGTTTTGTGCACATGCATGGGTTTCTATGTGTTTCTGCATGTGCATATGTGTATGTATGTGTGTGTATGTGTGTGTGTGTGTGTGTGTGTGTGTGTGTGTGTGTGTGTGTGTGTGTGTGTGTGTGGTGTGCATGTGTATGTGTAAACGTGTGAGAATGTGTGTGTGTGTGGGGGGAGGGTTGTTTTTTGTTTCTATGTGTGCAAATGTGTGTGGGTGTGTGAATGAGTGTGGGTGTGCAAAAGTGTGCATGGATGTGAATGTGTGTGTGTGCAAATGTATGTGCAGACATTCTGCTATACACAGGAAACTCCCCAGCCAAAATGATAGACAGCTGTCAGAATTTTCTGGCACCATCATTGTTGGGTTACTAGTAGCAGTCTATATCCTTCAATATTATCTAACATATTACAAGCCTCTTTTTTCTATAAACGCTGAAGAAGTACAGGACAGTCTTTCAATAGTATACTTTACATTAGACTTTTTTCCTTTGTGATCTAAATATCTAGTGTCTCATAATCTCACCTTCAACTTCAGAGTCATCTGAGTCAAAGTACACATCATCATAAAACTCTGAGTCATTCTCTTCAGAATCCTTGACTTGAATCTTCTCTGGTTCCACTTGACTTGGGCCTGCTTTAACTCCATCGTCCTTGCCTTTGCTGAAGGCAGTAGTCAAGCAGTTCATTGTTGCTGAGAGTTCAGAGGCCATTTCCTTTTCAAATTCATCTTCTTCATTATTTGTGTTCACTGGTTTTGAGCCTGTATAGAAAGCCACCAAAAATATGATTGTTAATTAGGGTGTATATTCATTTTAGCCAATATTTGAAATAGTTTCAACAATATGATCTCTATAGATGAAAATGTGACATGCTATACCTAATGCCGAACTGGAAGCAAAATTATATAATTTCAAAGTTCAGTTTATAGATTTGGGGCTTTAGAATCTTAAGTGGTAATTATTTATTATAAATGATTTCCTTTACCTTCTAAAAACCGTAAGACAAAATAAAGGGTATTAAAAGAGACTTGTGTAATTATCTATATATAAAATACAGATTCTTACTTATTAAGCTGAACATTAATATTATGCTACAGATTTCATAAACAAGAAGTCAGACAATGATTACCAAATAATTTTTCATAATTTAAATCCTTGAAATTCTTGTACATACAATATATATGTACATAGGAAAAAATTATGTAACTTACAAATTTTAACTGGTTTTCTGAAGTTTGTGAAGAGGTTTAAGTCATCATCGTCCTCATCAGAACTACAAAAAAGAGATATATGCAATGTCATAGAAGATTACATAATTGATAAAGATAAAAAGGCACATTTGGAAATGATGCCAAACACCAATTTCCAGGTGAAAACTATACTTTCCATAAAGCTCTTGTCATGTTTCTAAAGATCTAGTACTCATTTCCCTCACAAATGAAGCACAGCTATGTTATCAGCCCCCAATAGATGGGGAGGGCATAGTAAGTATCAGGGGGATTGTGGGTTAAAAGAGAATGATCAAAGTAAAACTTTCAGTAATTTAGTAATTGCAAAGCATATTCATAGTAAATTGGGGGCTTTGCCCTCTAACCTCCCTTTTAGGGGGCTACCCCCCTATCCCCAGGCTGGTTTGCAAAATTTTCACCTCATTTGTTCTACCAGGATAGATCTTGGGCAAATTGTCTAGATCTAGATCATTTCTTACCTTTACCAATGTTGTCAGGCATGGTGATCATTATCCACTACTCTTTTTCATTATTGCCATGATATTTTACATGTTAAGCAGCTCCTTATACATATCCTAACCATATGGGAACTGATTTCAATTTCAACTGACATCCTTTAGGTCCAGCTTTATTGCCATGTGATTATCAATTACAAATCTTACTGGCTCTAATAGACTGGTCACTAGTGTCTATTGTCCTGTCATGGCCAAGTATAATTACCATTGTCTCATTTGCTTTCCCTTGCTTACATTATATGCTACAATTCTTTCCGATTTGCATAATGGTGTGCCTAGAAATTTCAAGTTTTACATCCCCTCTACTATCCTTATTATTAGTTTGCGAAGGAAATGATATAGAATAAAAGGGCCTTAGAATGTCAACTTCTATCAGCTGGCAAGGTCTCATTTTACATTTTTGATGATAGGCATCATTTCTAATATTACATATGAAAACAAATCTGGTTTACAATCTTAGGATGACCTGGACATCAATGTTTTGCATTGTATAAAACATCACTTCCTTTATTTGCATGTAATAGGCTAACCACATTTTGAATTCATTATTCCAATACCTCCATGTTATTTCTTCTGTATTTTGATGAAAATTGTTGTTATCTACCATAATCATCATCATGACTAAAATTCCAGGTATTATAGGAAATAACCTAGAACACCAAAATTAAAGAATCTGATCTTGATCTTGCCATCTGATAGAACATAACATTCTAAGACACTCTTCTTCTAGAGTATTTCCTTTGCAAACTAATAATAAGGGTAGTAGAGTAGATATAAAATTTAAAAATTACAGGCACGCCATGACACTCTTCCAGCATCAAGAAAAAACAACACAAATTGAAGAAACAATATAACAATCTAATGGAATTGTCGTGGATAATGTGAGCAAGGGAAATCAAATGAGCCAATGGGAATTGCAATCAGTCTATTAGAGTTAATTAGATTTGTAATAGATGAGTTTCTTAGATTTATTTGCTTTATCATTTGCATATATTATTTTCCGTTTTAAAGATGGCTAGTCAAGACTTTACCTATACTTAAAATATCATGGGAATAATGAAAAATAGTGGTGAAAATTGGTCACCGTACCAACAGTGATGACAAGGATTTTGACGGTTCACAGCCTAGCCATTGCAGATTTATTGGGCAAGGTAAGAAAT
>NC_051402.1:6054446-6074446 GCF_015228065.2 Penaeus monodon
CAGTAAGGCCTTTGATCAAATCTCAAAATCACAAGCAGGGACGTTATTTCATTTTTTTTTGGGCGGGGGGGGGGGGGGCGAACAAAAAGAAACTCTTCCATTTATCAAAATCCGCCAGGTTACTAGGACGGGAGAGTTCCCACCCCTGGCCCTGCGGTTCGGCCATCTTGTACTAACAATTAAAAGAAAAATAAGACTTAAATGGACAAGGGAAGAGTATAATGAGATAATGTACTGCTTTTGCTATACACTCAAGGAGCCTGCTGCAGAAGTTGTGAGCATATTTCTGTTAGTGTTCCATTTGCCTCGAACTTCAATCACCCTAGGTTGCTGGTAGTTAATTAGCAGATCTAAAGAAAAAAAAAAAATAATGATAATAATAATAATAATAATAATAATAAAATAATAATAACAATAATAATGATAATAATGATAATAATATTAATAACAATAATAATAATAATAATAATAACAACAACAACAACAACAACAACAACAACAACAACAACAACAACAACAACAACAATAATAATAATAATAATAATAATAAATAAATAAGACTATTTGACGCACCTGCAAAAGCGGAGATCTACTACAGAATTTCCCACGCCTTCTCTGCAACTTTCTCGACGACAAAGCAGCCTTACGCATGATTGGAAGAATGTGACATAACAAAAATTCATGCCCTATCACGATAACCAGATACAAGAGTGTACATGTGTGTGTGTGTGTGTGTGTGTGTGTGTGTGTGTGTGTGTGTGTGTGTGTGTGTGTGTGTGTGTGTGTGTGACAACATGACAATACAATACGAGAGGTGATATCTCTTCAGCCTGAGAATGAGGAAAGTGATACCGTTCTCTCAGTACAATAACATAATAGGTATAACAAAGTGAAACTAAAAACACGTCTACGTAGTTATTACGCACTGTTTGACCAACTCGTTCAACTTCAAAGACAGAATAAGTGAAATGAATGCAGGTGGTAAGCATGAACAAAAAAATGAAATTGAAGAGGATAGGCTATATGACTCATGTTACTGATAATACTGAGCAACTAGCTTCAGAACGTGCAGACCCATAAACGACAGACGCAAAATGGTGTTAAAATTTCTAAGCCTCGTCCTCGTTTTCTCTTTTAACCTCAGGCCTCATTACTGCGAAGGAGACGAAGTAGTAGACACTAGAGTCTTGTCACTCTGGTAAACAAGCATGAATATCGTTCATTAATTAATGAATTAATTTCTTTCGTTTTTATTTAGTTTCAACTACAATGAATCTTATGCGTTCATGATTTTCTATCACCCTATGAATGAACTTGTGATTTCTCAATTCATGAAATTCTCTTCTCTTATGAGTTTCGTTGACTGACTTAGAAAATCACTCTTTCACTCTTAAGTTGGTTTGATTATCTAACTGATTTCATTTTTCTCCAGGACGAACATCATATAATTCTAATTTTATTCTCATAGTGACCACATAAAGGCCGCGGTGGCCGAATAGTTAGAGCGTCGAACACAACACTGTCACGACGGCAATATGAGTTCGAGGGTTCGAGTCACCGGCCGGCGCGTTGTTCCCTTGGGCAAGGAACTTCACCTCGATTGCCTACCTAGCCACTGGGTGGCCAAGCCAGCCCAAGTCAGTGCTGGTCCCAAGCCCGGATAAAATAGAGAGAATGATTACCTAAAAAGGTAACACCGGCACTCTCCGTGGAAAGGAACTGGGGACCCTACCACGTACTCACTCCAAGAGCATCACAACATGAAAAAAAACTACAATTAAGTATCATGCTGTGACCACGGCGGCTCAGACATGAACCTACCGTTAAAAGAAGAAGTGACCACATGACTTTCGACGTGCCTCACTCGTTTCGATCACGCACCATCGAGGAAATGGCATGCCTTTTCTCGTAGTTTGTTTTTTGGTTGTTGTAACTTCATAGGGATCATAGTAGCTTCGTTATATTCTCTAAGGTGACACGTCCTATCGGCGGTACGGCAGAACCTGTAACACATTTGTTATATCAGTTAAATAATTGGAGTTAGTGTTACCATCTTACCCTTATCACACTGCATAGAGATGCCAGATATAACCTGGGGCTGCATAAACAGCCTAATTGAGCTATACTTCGACATTACGCTAGTAGGTAAAGAGTAAATCAAAGTCAATCGAGTCAATGTGAGCCACTATTAATGTTTTAAGCCACTATCACACGAAAGATGGCACATCGCACATGGCCAGTGACACATGGCATGGTGATTTCAGACCAAGACTGCAGGTTCACAAGAGGGCATCACGAAGGATGACTATAATTTTGTTGTCCGAAGTAGTTGTGACAATCATCGACTTGCCACTTAGAGGAATAAAGTGGGGCAGAATGTTAGACTTAAAACTACTACAAATTCATTGCACAGTTGCCTGCACTCATACCTGCTACACCAGTTTTCATTGGGCAGCAGAAACGGCAACTTTATTTTCTTCTTCTTATTTTTGTATTTATTTATTTATTTATTATAATAATAATAATTATTATTTTTTAGGATTCTCATACTACTTTGACTTGAATGGAGTGGAGCATGAAATCAACTCAAATTTCGAAACAAAGCACTGAATTAGTCCCTGAAAGTACTAGTATGGATTTTTTTTCTCAGGAACCTAATATTTTGATAGTTCTACCATGAAGAGTATTATCGAACTGAGGTGACGTATACAAACGAGTATTTCTCCACAGTTTGTACAGATGTTATGTTATATGGTTCGTTGTCTGGAAGAAGCTTATAGTTGCATGAAAGTAGGTACATTTCATTGTCTCTGCCTACAAAACTTCCCTAGTTACCCTTTCAACCAAAGTCTCACTCGCTGGGCGACCAAAGCAGTGTCTCAAATGTGTTTGGAGGAAATCTGTCAAGACACCAAAACTACTCCATGTACGCCATATATCCAAAAAAATTCGTTTGTTTTATTATGTGTTATTTGATTTTAACATTTCTAAATTAACTTCATTAATAATAACTTTGTAAATGTTCCATTAAAATTTGACAATATAGTACGAAAAATATTGTGAACAAATCATATCTCGGTCGCACGTGGCAAATGCGACGTGCCACGGCACTTCTGTATTAGAGGTTCCATATATTTCTGCAGTGTGCAAGAATTTCCTAGTAGATATGCAAATAAAAGCCTTTATTTTCAGAATGATCCTCGTCACTTATCTGAAACCCAAAGTTCGTACAAGTAAATGAATAATGTTTTGTTTACATAAATATACTACTAATGATCCATTAGTTATGTATGAAAAAAACAACTATGAGAATTGTAATAAACGATTTCTTTCACAAAAGTTTACTATCATGAAGAGAAAAAAGTAAGTTATCGATAACACAAAAGAATAATGGAAATGTTTAATAACAAGAAATGCTAATTCAAGAAACATTAGATAGAATTTCACAACTATAACAGACTGATATCTAGAAACTCAAGACATTTATCTAAATAAAACGTCGTGTTGCAGCGGGAAAGCAATTGACTTTTGATATCTAAGAATGAGAAACGAGTGAAAACAGGACGCTAACGTAGTCCATTATATATTGGCCTTGGTATTTACTTGATCTTTACTGTAGAACGTCGAAATGCTTAAATGCATGTGATCTTTATGTAGCCATGTGATTTCATGTGATTGGATTTGTTTTGTTGTGGCTCTATAGGTTAACATTTTTTTTTTTTTATGATTTAAGTACGACTTTCAAAATTATACTTCACTGCTACTGTGATGCATAGTCTATTTGATATCTAGACTTTTATCATCCAAAATAAGGTTTCTATTTGGTCATCAGTAATGTCATATATTAGTTTAAGATATGATGTTGCTACGCCAGTTGGTCTTTGTCTCTGTGCGAAACATGTGTTAACATGAAAAGGATGACCTGGGTATGTGTTAACATGAAGGGACCTGGGCAAACATGAAGCAGCTGGCTGTGAACGGAGGAACAAGCCGAGAGACGGAGTTGGGTGCTGCTCCTGTGAAGACCTCGTGTGTGCCCTTATGACCTGATATAACTTTGTGTTGCCCTGTTATAAGCTGTATCGTGCAGTGTGACATGCTGGTTTCCCCCTGTATTTTGCCTATAGAAAAGTGTACGGGTAAATAACTTGTATAAAGAAAGGAAAGACTGTCATTTTGTGTTTATTTCGTGCCCTGCCTCTCCAGGTGGCGTTTCCCCTCCTGGTGTTCTGGGGACGCTGTGGTGCTCGGTGCCTCTTGGAGCTGTTCAGTGTTCATGACCCTGTGAATAGCACGCCGTCTGCCTAGCCTGCCTTGTGTTGGTGGCAGAGAGACGAGGCGGTCGGCGTAACAAATGGTGTCAGGAGTGGGATTTGTGATATTTGATCAGTGAGAGCGCCGATTTATCATGTTCTCCAAAGTTTGGGGGCAGCCATGAGGGAGAGGAGGCTATAAACTGAGGCAGGCACGGATGAGGTGAAGCCGAGCTAGATGGACCTGATCACTGCCATGCTGGCCGGTATGAGGGAGGAAATGGCATAAAGGGCAGAAGAGCAGGCACAGAGGGCACGCGAGCAGGCGCACCATCTCGTCGAGATGCAGCAAGGAAGGCAGAGGAACAGTTCTGCCGACTTGTTGAGGTGCTACAGAGCAATTTTGCATCTGTGAAGAGGGAAAACTCAGCAGTACACCGACAAGGCCTGCAAACAGCGTGAAGAGTGAACTGAGGGAGGAGGTGCAGACTCTGAAGGGCGAGGTTCAGGGCCTGAGGGAGGAAGTGAAGGGGGAAAGGCGGCGTCACGATAGTAACGTTGCAAGCAGAGAAGGCAGACGAGGTTCTGGCAACAGATGCCAGAGTGGTCAGATTTACTGAGTTCTGCCTGGGGTCCGTGGCAGGAAACCCCCGGCCCGCAGCGTCGTGTCGGAGCCAGTGGTCGCTGCAGAAAGCTGGGGACCCATCGGAAACCGCTCCCTTGGATTTTAGGTGGCGGCAAACTCGGACCCGGTCAACCCGCCCTCGTTACCTCCCTCACCCCCTTCCTCCCCCCCGGGCGTGTTAGTTCACGGCATGCGTTCTCCACCCGAAGCCCCACGGGCCTCCAGACTTCTGTGAAGCGTAAACCAGGAGTACGAGGAAGGGGGCCTGGGAGGCATATGACGCCCAAATTTGAAATGCTGGCATCTGCCCAGGGCTGGAGCCTGGAAGCGAAGGCCCTGCAGCTGGTAACAGCGCTAAGGGGCCCCGCGGTGGAAGTGTTGGGGCATCTGGCGCCATCCCAACATGCCTCTTACACCAGCGTGGCGGAGGCTTTGAAACGCCGTTTCGGGCACCACCACCAGACCGAGGTATATCGGGCCCGCTTGAAGAAGCGGACTCGTGAGCGTGGCGAGACACTGTCCCAGCTGGCGCAGGATGTGGAGGCACTGGTAAGGAGGTCGTACCCTGCAGCTGCAGAAGAAATGATCGTAGTTCTGGCCCGCGATTTCTTTGTTGACGCTTTGCAGGACCAGCAGCTGCAAATCTATGTCAAGCAGGCACACCCTGAGGACCTGCAGGTGGCGCTGGCGAGGGCCTTGGAGTTCGAGGTCTTCCTGAAGGCAAAACCAGTGGCCTAGGGCCAGCTGCTCAGCCCCGCCATGACTTCCGGGGCCAGAAGGCTAAAGTGGAGAAGGTAGCATTGAGGAAGGTGAGCCCGAGCACTTTCCAAGGCTTGTGTTGGGGCTGCAGAGTGGTAGGGTACAGACGTAGTCGGTGTCGGAGGGAGCGGAGAACTCGTCCTCTCAACCGGACGGATTCTGATGCCTTCCAGCAGTGCTGCAAGGACTGTGGCAGGTATGGTCACCATCCGAGTGCATGTCCTAAGGCTATGGAAAATGGTACAGGCGGAAGACTCGGACAGGCTGGAGAAGGGGGCCGAAACCCAGCCGTCCTCGGTTCCCGGGCCCCGACTTGGGTAAGCTGCCGTTGAACCAGCACGATGCAGGTGGAGGGCTCAATAGATGGGAAGCCATGCCGCTGACAGGGGACATGGGGCTGAGAAGACCCTAGTGCGGCCTGATATATTGGCCATTATCGACTTCCAGATGCACCACAGAGACGTGTGGTGTCACGGGGCATGGGGTGCAGCTCAAGGGGCCAGTTTGGGGCTCGTATTGGCTGTGGGGAGCATGGTGCAGGGGGCTGCCGGTGTATGTGGCCGATCTGGACGAGCACTGCTTGCTGGGCCTTGACTACCTGACACGGAGTAAGGGGTGTGTCGACCTTGGACGAAGCTGGTGAAGGTGCACGTGAAGATGTGCCCTTGCTTCCAGAGGGTTTGGGTGTGCAGAGGTAGTTACGGGTGAACGACTGCACCTTGCCCCCAGGACAGAGTCTAGAATCCGGTGTCGACTGTCAAGAGAGATTTCGTGGAGTGAGGGCCTCGTGGAGCCCTTCAAAAATTGCAGCTGGCTGATGGCGACGGTTGGGCGGAGCCTTGTTGGACCAGGGGAGGGGTTAGTTACAGTGTTGGTAGCTAACTTCTCCGATAAGGCCCAGAAGGGGCCAGCTGGTGCAAAGCTGGGCACTTGTGAGGACGTGGCAGACGCTGACCGAGATGAGAACGAGCATTTGGAAAGGTGAGGGCATGCAACAGACGTCATGGTGACCATGAGCCAGGTCTTGGGCAGAAGATACCCCTCTGGGGGCCACTGCCAACTACCGCCGCCCACCCCCAGAGCGACCCCAGCGAGAGCGAAGAAAGCCGCGCTGGATGAAGATTTTTGTGTTTCGAGAACTGATTTTCAATTACGGTTACTTTTGTTTGAAAGAATTTTTTTTGTTTTTGAGGACTAATTTATTTAAATTTTTTGTAGTTTTTTTCAGGTTTAGGTATGTCGAGCAGACGGTCGTCTGCTTGATAGGGGGGATAGTGCTACGCCAGTGGGTCTTTGTCTCTGTGCGAAACATGTGTTAACATGAAAAGGGTTTCCTGGGGATTTGTTTTAAAATGAAGGGACCTGGGGAAACATGACGCAGCTGGCTGTGAGCAGAGGAGCGGAGGAACAAAGCCAAGAGACCCCAGTGGGTGCTGCTCCGGAAGACCTCGTGTGTGCCCTTGTGACCTGATAAACTTTGTGTTGCCCTGTTATAAGTTGTATCGTGCAGTGTGACATGCTGGTTTCCCCCTGTATTGTGCCTATAGAAAAGTGTACGGATAAATAACTTGTATAAATAAAGGAAAGACTGTCATTTTGTGTTTATTTCGTGCCCTGCCTCTCCAGGTGGCGTTTCCCCTCCTGGTGTTCTGGGGACGCTGTGGTGCTCGGTGCCTCTTGGAGCTGTTCAGTGTTCATGACCCTGTGGATAGCACGCCGTCTGTCTAGCCTGCCTTGTGTTGGTGGCAGAGAGACGAGGCGGCCGGCGTAACAATATTTTATATTATTTTATTTTATATTTTATATTTATCTTATATTTTATATACTATATTTTATATTTTACATTTTATAATTTAAGTTTTCCTCGAGATTTTTAATTCATTTGATAATTGCTTTCCAAATTTTTTAAACAATTTATTTACAGTATAAAGGATATCTCTTTCTATATATATATATATATATATATATATAATATATATATATATATATATATATATATTATATATAAGATATATAATAAAAATAATTCTATATAAATATATATATAAAAATATATATATATATATATATATATATATATATATATATATATATATTAGATATATATATATATATATATAGATATATATAAAGAGTATATATCTATAGTAATATATATAATATATGATATATAATATATATATATATATTATATATTATCTTATATATAAATATGCAGATAAAGAAATATATATATATATATATAATATATATCCAAATATGCACCATAAAATTTGTAGTAAATAAAATATCAGAAGTTATAATGATTTTATTAGTAGAAATATATTTTGTGAATAAAATAAATTAGAATAGTTTATATATTTTTATCTTTTTTAAGGTTATGATTAAGGAATCGCAAACATACTTTTGCCTGTTATCAAAAACGGTCTATATGATTTTTATATAAAGTCTAGCATGCCCACTGAATTAGTTTTGAAAGGGCCGCGGTATAATGGCCGGTGAAGGTACGCATAATTCATTAGTCTTTTAACTGAAGGCTTGTATGAATGGTTGGACAAAATGTAAGCTGTCTCAATTATAATAGTTGAATTTAACTTTAAAGTTAAGGGGACGATAAGACCCAATAAAACAGGACAATAAGTTAATTAAATTATATATTGTTAGTTTAACTTGATTTTTAATTAATGTTTGTTCCGACGGGAATATAATTAGTAACTGTTCTTAAATATTTAATGACAAATATAATTGTTGTATCTTCTTTTAACGGTAGGTTCATGTCTGAGCCGCCGTGCGTCACAGCATTATGTTGTTGAGGCTCTTGGAGTGAGTGCGTGGTAGGGCCCCAGTTTCCTTCCAATTGAGGATAATTGATCCTTTATTAAAGATTGAAAGATAAGTACCTTTAGGGGATAACAGCGTAAATCTTCCTTGAGAGGTCCTTACGGACAAGAAGGTTTGCAAACCTCGATGTTGAATTGAGGTATCCTTATAATGCAAGCCGTTATAAAGGAGGGTCTTCGAACCTTACTAAATCCATACAGTGCTTGAGTCAGGACCGGCGTGAGCAGGTTCGGTTTCTCTCTAATTTATTAGAATTTCTTTATTAACGGAAAGGATGAGAACTGAAAATAATTTTATTATTATATGATTAATTTTTAATTTATTGTTGCTTTTGGCAGAATTATGCATTGGACTTGTGATCCAATAATGGGAGTTTTAATCTCACAAGTAATACTGGATAACATAATTATGGTTGTTAAAATTTTATTAATTATCTGTTGTATTAGTAGGAGTATCATGTGACTTTATTGGGCGTAAAATTTAGGGTTATATTCAGATTCGTTAACGACCTTCATAAGGTGGTTTATATTAGGATTACTACAACCTGTTTAGCTGATGTGTCAAAGTTGTTTACTAAAGAACAGACTCTACCTATTACATCAAATTTTCATCCTTATTTTTCTCCCGTTTTAGTCTATTTGTTTCTTTAATCGTTTGATTAGTAATGCCTTATGATTTAGGTTTAATAAACTTTACTATGGGTCCTTTTTTTGTACAAGATTACGTGTGTAATACCACTATGAGAGTAGGGTGATCATCCAATTCTAAATACTCTCTTTTAGGGAGATTGCGGGCAGTACCTCAAACAATTTCTTATGAAGTGAGATTTGTTTTGATTTTATTGTCTTTTATCTTTTTAGTAGGAGCTTTGATCTATGTTTGCTTAGATTATACCAGCGTGATGTATGGTTATTATGGTTTACTTTTCCTTTATCCTTAATTGGATTTGCTTCATGTTTGGCGGTGAGTAACCGGACTCCTTTTGATTTTTGCTGAAGGAGACAGTCTGAACTAGTATTTGGTTTTAATTACTAAATGTCGAAGAGGGGTTGCTTAATTTTTTATGGCTGAATACGCTAGTATTTTATTTATAAGAATATTATTCCTCTCTTATTGTATTTCATTTATTTATTTATTTTATATATTTAGTATTATTTTTATTATTATTATTATTATTTTTTTTTTTTTTTTTTTTTTTTTTGGGGGGGGGGGTAATTTAACTAGTCCTTTTTTTATTATGTAAAATTTGGATAGATGCTTTGCTTTTTGTTGGCTCGAGGACCTTTACCACGTTTTCGTAGATAAGCTAGTGTATTTGGCTTTAAATTTTTTCTTACCGGTGCTTTAAATTATTAGTGTTTTTTCATTGGAAGTGAACACCGCTCTGTTGTGTTTGTACATTATCATTATATATTTTAAGGAAAGTTATTAGAAGGATTCGAAATCCCTTATGGCGAGCTTTCAAAACACGTGCTTTCCTTTCAGACCAAATAAACTTAAAATATAGTTATTTTATCTTACTCATAAAGGTAAGCGGGTTAATAATATAATAAAGTAAGACGGTTAAAATGTCGTCCGGGTAATACGTAAGGATTCAGCTGTCGTCGTGCTCAATTCAGCTTAATAATAAGATCAATACCTACTAATGATCAAAATATAAGTTCATAGATAGAATGGTTAATCTGGTGGAATTTTGCTATATGAGGAAAGCGTTAAAAATTATTAGGTCTATTTGGAATAGAACCGTAGATAGCATATGCAAAATGGAAAATACCATTCTGGTGAATGTGAGCTGGAGTAAACGAGTCGGTTTGCGGGAGTAAAGTTATCTGGATCTCCTTAGAGGTAGGGGTTTAGTAGTGTTAATAAGAATAAGTTGCCGCTTAATGATTATGATAAAATCCCGTGATCTCTTAAAGGTAAAATAGGGTGAAATTGGAAATGGTAACTTGGTTCTACATTTCTGGACAATTACTATTGGGTTATTAGATCCTGTTTGATGAATGAAAGAAATGTAAATAATAGTTGCTGCGGCACAATAAATGGGAAACAGAAAGTCGGAAAGTGAAGAAGGTGTTAAATGTGGACATTGTGTATGCAAAATCCCCTTTAATTCATGTTACTTAGTCTGTCACCAGTATAGGGGATAGCTGAAAAATAGGTCTGTAGCACCTCAGAAGGATTAGTTTTCCTCATGGTAAAAATACACTAAAAAAGGCTTGTTGCTAAAATAGCAATAGAATAACAACACCTATGATCATGCGTGGAAGAATATAAGGAAAGATCCGTAGTCGAGACCTCGGCAGTGTGTTAATTAAAAAAAAAAAAAAAAAAAAAAAAATGCGTCTTTAGCAGTAAGGTTCGTAGTAATCATGCGTATTTTACGTATCGGCAGATCCGAACGACACTTGAAAAAATTGCTTGAGTCAACGGAAGCAGTATAATGTTTATAGCTAGAAAAAAGACCAGCGAAATTTGGAAATAACTGACGGTAGTCCCGAAAAGGGAACAAAATTTCATAAAGGGTTGAAAATATTAGCAGCATTGCATTTATTATGATGATAGTCGTAAAAGGGACCAAAAAAAGTTGTTAGTAATTTTACTTCCTACGATTAGTGTTAATTGCTTCAATTTAATTATGTTAATAAGTACAAAAATAAAGTGAGATTATAGTGGTATAATTTAAATAGATTCTAAATAAAGCTAGAGGGAAGGCAATTGGTCATTAAGCAATGAATTGAAGAGGACCATTTATTAATTATAGAGTCATAAAAATTTACTAGACAAACCTTGGTAAAAGCTGTTAAATACAAATACGAAAATAAGGAGCATGAGAATTTCAAAGATTCGTTGGAAACAAGAAAGAAGCTCAAAATCAAGAGAAACGAATATGGCTCCTAAAAAGATGATAAACAAGATATAGAGAATCAGAAGGAGTTATTGATAATCCGCGGTAGCTCTTTTAGATCTGTAGTTTGTAGCAATGGTAATGATTTTTTGTTTCTTTTTTTTTTTATTGTAGAAGATTTAGCGTATTACAATGCTTCAAAATTTTTATATCCGTATTATATTGATGACTCTAGTAAAACACATGATGGGATGTTGGTTCGAAGTTGTTGTTTTATCTTTCTTTTTTCATGATTATTTATTGTCATGGACTCAGTAATTATAGTAATGGGATTGATGTTTCAGCATGATTCTTAGGTTATATTTTGATTTGATTAAGTTTTTGGAATCACTATCTTGTGGTTTATTCAGACAGAAAGTGTATAGGAAAAATAATTATCCATCTTGATTTTTTTTTCGTCTTTTTTATTAAGGACTTTTTTCTGTTAACGATTATTTTTATTAAGATCAGATTTGAAGATATTTTAATCCTTTTTGATTCGTATTTTGGGTTGGGGTGTTATCAGCCTGAGCGGTGACAGGCCATTATATAGAATTGAAAAATCAGCTAATGCTGGACTATTACGGCTCTTTCGAATCGATATGGGATGTTGCTATTTTTTATCTATTTCTTTATTTTTAGTTATGGGAGGCTGGATTTTTTTTTATGTAGACAAATATATCTCTAAATAAATATTGATAATTTGCTATGTAGTCTAAGTAGTTTTAGCTGCTATAACTAATAAGAGCTCAAATTCCTTTTCAGCTTGAGACCTGAATCTATCGATGATCTTACTCCAGTCTCTGCTTTAGTTCATTCTCTACTCAGGCTTACAGCAGAAGTTTATTATTAAATGCGTTTAGTCCTGCTTTAGAAGGACTGTTATGTCAAAAGATTGTTGTGGTATCTGGGTTAACTATATTATAGCGGGCTAGGGCTGATTTCGAGTATGATTTTTTAAAAAAATCTTTATTTACTTTGAGTCAAACTGGAAATCGAAACGATTATGTGAGTGGAGGCTTGATCGTGGCTCACAACTTTTTAGATGAGCAGGATTGAGATCCTGTGGAGATCAATATTTGAAATAATCCCTCTCTATTTCTGAATTCCAAACATACATGTCCCCCTCCTTCCTTTTTCCCCATAGATTTGGAAAAAGGAAACTTCAACTTACGTTCTTTCTACTAAAAGAACTTCCGCCACATGATTAGTAAACAATAAGCTGTCTCGTCGTAAATCACATAAGGATGATATTGACTATTAAATATAAAGTATACTATGGTAATTAATGATATGATAATAATTAAATGCTAAAGGATAATAATAATAACATACAGTGATAATAGCAATGACATAATATGAATATGTATGTATACATAACATACATACATACATACATACATACATACATACATACATACACACCACACCCCACACACACACACATACATATATTTTGGGGCACGTGAAGAAACCATTAACAAACTGAAATGTGTGTGTGTAAATACACACACACACACACACACACACATATATATTTTTACGTGGGCCCGCCTCGTTTTCTCTCTGCCACCAACACAAGGCGGGGCTAGGCAGACGGCGTGTTATCCACAAGGTCGTGAACATGAACAGCCCCAAAGAGGCACCGAACACCACAGCGTCCCAGAACACCAGGAGGGGAAACGCCAAGTGGCGAGGCAGGGCACGAAGTAAACAAAAAAATGCCCAGTTTTTCCCTTTTATTTACACAAGTTATTACCCGTACACTTTCTATAGGCACAAAAGGGGGGAAACCAGCATGTCACACAGCACAATACAGCTTATAACAGGGCAAACCCCAGGTTTATCTCAGGTCACAAGGGCACATACGAGGTCTTTACAGGAGCAGCACCCAACCCCGGGTCTCACGGCTTGTTCCTCCGCTCCTCAGCTCACAGCCAGCTGCGTCATGTTTGCCCAGGTCCCTTCATGTTAACACATTTTTCGCACAGAGACAAAGACCCACTGGCGTAGCACTATCCCCCCCTATAAAAGCAGCAAACCGTCTGCTCTGTCATATCTAAACCTGAAACAAAACTACAGAAAATTTAAATAAAATCAGTTCTCAGAAACACAAAAATCTTTCACCCAGCGCGGCTTTCTTCGCTCTCACGGGGTCTCTCTGGAGGAGGTGTGGGCGGCGGTAGATTGGCAGTGGCACCCAGAGGGTATCTCCTGTCCCAAGACCTGGCTCATGGTCACCATGACATCTGCTGCATCGCCCTCACCGTCCAAATGCTCGTCCTCATCTCGGTCAGCGTCTGCCACGCCCCTCATCGCCGCTACGGGGGCTAACTTCATCTTTTTTTTTCACCATGGCCCCAGGAGTAGCTTCCTGGCCCAGGGGTAACGCCTCAGCCGTGCACGTGGAAAACAGACGGTCGTTTTCGCCCTCTGCGAATTCGATAGGTGACATCAGAGAGGGCCGCTACCACCGTGTATGGCCCCTCCCAGGGGCTCTGTAGTTTCGGCGAGAGCCCTCGCTTCCGACGCGGGTTTTTGCAGCCACACTCTGTCACCTATATTGTACCTCATTTCCCTCATGCGCCGGTCATAGGTCTCCTTCATGGCATGGCCGGCTACCTTGAGCTTGCCACGCACTCGTCGGTGCACCTCCGCCGGGTTTTCTCCTGCGGGTGCCACTGCATAGTGGATGTGACAGTTGGCAAGTTCACATCGGGTGGCCGCCCTGGGGCCCAAATCCACTGGTAGCCTGAGCTCACGGCCAAACATGAGTCGGGCAGGTGTGAACCCTGTTACCTCATGCACAGCAGACCGGTAGGCCATGAGCATGGCGGGCAGCTTGATGTCCCAGTCTTCCTGACTTCCCTGCAATATTTGGCTAACGTTGAGCAAGGGTACGGTTAAACCGCTCCACCATACCATCGGACTGGGGGATGGGGGGTGTCGTCTGTGTCTTGTGCACCCCTAACAGCTCGAAAACACTCACGGAACACTCGTGACTCAAACTAACGGCCTTGGTCAGAGTGCAGTTCAGAAGGCACACCAAAAAGGGGTAATGAATTCATTCACTAAACACGCCAGCCACGGTTCGGCCCTTCGTGGTTGGGTAGTGCATATGCCTCAGGCCACTTTGAGAAACAGTCCATTACCACACAGATGTACGGTTTCCTTGTGGCGTAGAGGCAGCGGACCGGCAATGTCTATTGCCACCCGTTCCATGGGTGCTCCCACACAGACACCGTAACGGGGAACGGTACTTTCTAGCGGGCATCTCTGCACTGACACATCACATGCTCTACACCACTCAGACACGTCACTTCTCATGCCCACCAAGTAGAAGCGTTGACGGAGACGGCTCAGGGTCTTTTCCTCGCCCAAGTGGCCACTGGTAACACCGGCATGTAATTCCCTCAGCAAACTCAGCAGCATGGCTCTGGGTACTACAACTACCCACTTTGTCACTGTCCACTTCACTCAACTGCCCCCCAGCTTTTCACTAACAACCGCTTTGATCCACTCGTAATGTTTCCCATGGTCCACCAGACACTTTGTGGTGGGGCTCTCCGCAGCCACGGCCTCCCAACTGGGGCGTCCACTGAGAGCCTCAAGCCACCGGACAATGGGAGCAAGGTCAGAGTCCTCACGTTGTGCCTTACGCCACTCATCTTTCCCCTTTAGTGGCACATTCCAGCCCCTGCAGACGGAGGAAACACAGGATCAGAGTCCTTCTGGACACAGTGTGATTAACTAGCCTCACACGGGCGTCGACTCAGGCTGTCAGGTTGCAATGGACACGACCCGGGCGGTGGACGATGTGGTAGTTGTACTGTTCAAGGCGCCCTAACCATCTTGCCAGCTGACCCTCTGCTACCTTCAGCGACTTCAACCACTGTAGGGCAGCATGGTCAGTCCGGATGGTGAACTCGGCACCGTAGAGGTATGGGTGAAAGTGCTCGAGACTCTTCACCACCGCTTCCTTGTAAATACAATATTTGCGTTCAGGCCTGCTGACTTGGCACTGTAGTAGCCACGACATACTCTTTCCCGTCCTTTATCTGTGACAAAACTGCCCCGATGCCTTCCGCACTAGCGTCAGTGTCCAACAGGTAAGGGGGCTTTCGGGTCCGGATAGGGCAAGACCGGTGCTTCCCCCAGGGCCTTCTTCGGGTTGTCAAATGCAGACTGACACGCCTCGTCCCACTGGAAGCACTCCCCTTTTCGTGTAAGTCGGTGGAGAGGAGCCGCTACACTGGCGAAGTCCTGTACAAAGCGGCGGTAGTATGTGCACAGGCCCAGGTAGCTCCTGACTTCCGCCACCCTTGGTGGGAACTGGCCACTTCTTCACCACCGCCACCCTTTTGTGGGTCGGTGAGCACACCGTCTTTACTGACTACATGCCCCAGAAATGGCACCTCATGCTGGAAAATCGAGCATTTCTTGGGGGTGAGTTAGAGGTTGGCCTTCCTCAACCGCTGTAGTACTTCCTCCAGCCGCTCCAGCTCCTCCTCGAAGGTGTCCCGAAGGGCGATGACGTCATCAATGTAGACAAGCGCCGTTTCCACTGCAGGCCATCCAATACCCTCTCCATCGGGCGCTCGAAACAACCCGGGGCATTGCAGAGACCAAAGGGCATGACGTTTAATTGCCACAGGCCTTGCCCGAAGGAAAAGGCAGTCTTTGGCTTGTCCTCTTCCGCCATCTCCACCTGGTGAAAAACCCCGACTTCAGGTCGAGTGTGGAGAACCACCCGGCCCCCACCAATGCAACGAGTGTGACATCAAATCTCGGCAATGGGTATGAGTCCATGATAGTCATGTCCATTCAGCGCCCCGGAAGTCCACACAGAAGCGTTGTGAGCCGTCCTTTTCTTTACCAGGACTACCGCTGATGACCATGGACTGTCTGACCGTTCAACCACCCCCTGTGCCACTAGCTCATTGACAGTGCGCTAAAATCTCTTCTCGTCTGGTTGGTGCAATACGTCGGGGGGGGGGCTCTTGATGGGCAAACTATTCCGGTGTTATGCAGTGCTTCACCCAAACCTGTGTGGCCCCGGTCCAAGTCCCCCTGCTAAACACATCTGCATACTGAGACAGGGTGTGACGCATCTTCTCTGTCTGTGCTTCCGTCAGGTTAGCGGTGCTCCGGTGCGCCAAGTCCTCGAGGAAGTCGGGCAACGGCCTCACACCAACCAACTCCTCGCTCCCCGACGACTCTTCTGGACGCTCCACTTCCTCACAAGTGCCCAGCTTTGCACCAGCCCCCGGGACCTTCTGGGCCTTATCGGAGAAGTTGGCTCCAACACTGTTAACTAACCCCTCCCCTGGTCCAACAAGGCTCCCCCCACCCCTACGCCATCAGCCAGCTGCAAGTTTGGTTGGGCTCCACAAGGCCCTCTACTCCACGCATCACTTTGACAGTCGACACCGGATTCTAGACTCTGTCCTGGGGGCAAGGTGCAGTCGCTCAGCTGTAACTACCTCTGCACAGCCAACCTCTGGGAAACAAGGGCACATCTTCACCCTGCACCCTCACCCGCTTCCGTCCAAGGCGAAAACACGCCTTACTCTGCGTCAGGTAGTCAAAGCCCAGCAAACAGTGCTCGTCCAGATCGGGCACATACACCGGCAGCCGCTGCACCGTGCTGCCCTCGCCAATACGAGCCTCCACTGGCCCCTTGAGCTGCACACAATGCCCCGTGGGCACCACACAGTCTCTGTGGTGCGTCTGAAGTCGCATAGTGGCCAACATTCAGCCGCACTAGGGTCTTCTCAGCCCCAGTGTCCACTGTCAGGCGGCATGGCTTTCCCATCTATTGAGCCCTCCACCTGCATCGTGCTGGTTTGACGGCAGCTTACCCAAGTCGGGCCCCGGGAACCGAGGGGCGGCTGGGGTTCGGCCCCTTCTCCAGCCTTTTCCGCCTGTACCACTTCCTTAGCCTTAGGACATGCGCTCGGATGGTGACCATACCTGCCACAGTCCTTGCAGCGGGTGCTGGAAGGCATCAGAATCCGTCCGGTTGAGAGGACGTGTTCTCCGCTCCCTCTGACACCTCTCTGCAGCCCCAACACAAGCCTTGGGAAAATTCTCGGCTCACCTTCCTCAATGCTATTTTCTCCACTTTAGCCTTCCGGGCCCCCGGGGGTCACGGCGGGGCGAGCTGCTGGCCCTAGGCCCCCGTTTTCCTTCAGGAAGACCTCGAACTCCAAGGCCCTCGCCAGCGCCACCTGCAGGTCCTCAGGGTGTGCCTGCTTGACGTAGATTGCAGCTGCTGGTCCTGTAAAGCGTCAACAAAGAAATCAAATGGGCCCGGACCATGATCATCTCTTCCGCAGCCGCAGGGTACGACCTCCTCACCAGCGTCTCCCCCATCCTGCGCCAGCTGGGACAGTGTCTCGCCACGCTCACGAGTCCGCTTCTTCAAGTGGGCCCGTATACCTCGGCCCGGTGGTGGTGCCCGAAACAGCGTTTCAAAGCCTCTGCCACGCTGGTGTAAGAGGCCTGTTGGGATGCCCGGGAGATGCCCCAACACTTCCACCGCGGGGCCCCTTTGCGCTGTTACCAGCTGCAGGCCTTCTCTTCCTGGGTCCAGCCCTGGGCAGATGCCAGCATTTCAAATTGGGCAACATATGCCCCCCAGGCCACATTCCCGTCGTACTCAGCTGGCTTACGCTCAGAATGTCTGGAGGCCGAGGGGCTGCAGGGTGGAGAACGCGTACCGTGAACTAACACACCTGGGGGGGAGGAAGGGGGTGAGGGAGGCAACGAGGCGGGTTGACCGGGTCCGAGTTTGCGCCCCCCTATATCCAAGGGAGCGGTTTTTGATGGGTCCCAGCCTTCTGCAGCGACCACTGGCTGCGACACGACGCTGCGAGGCCTGGGGGTTTCCTGCCACAGACCCCAGGAGACCCCAGTAAATCTGACACTCTGGCATCTGTTGCCAGAACCTCGTCTGCCCTTCTCTGCTTGCAACGGTTTCTACCTCGTGACGTCGCCTTTCCTCCTTCACTTCCTCCCTCAGGCCCTGAACCTCGCCCTTCAGAGTCTGCACCTCCTCCATCAGTTCACTCTGCTCGCTGTTGCAGGCCTTGTCGGTGTACTGCTGAGTTTCCATCTTCACAGATGCGAGATTGCTCTGTAGCACCTCAACAAGTTGGCAGAACTGTTCCTCTGCCTTCCTTGCCTGCATCTCGACGAGATGGTGCGCCTGCTCGCGTGCCCTCTGTGCCTGCTCTTCTGCCCTTTGTGCCATTTCCTCCCTCATACCGGCCAGCATGGCAGTGATCAGGTCCATCTGGCTCGGCTTCACCTCACTCGTGCCTGCCTCAGTCATAGCCTCCTCTCCCTCATGGCTGCCGCCATCTTTGGAGAACATGATAAATCGGCGCTCTCACTGATCAAATATCACAAATCCCACTCCTGACACCAATTGTTACGCCGACCACCTCGTCTCTCTCTGCCACCAACACAGAGCAGGCTAGGCAGACGGCGTGTTATCCACAAGGTCGTGAACACTGAACAGCTCCAAGAGGCACCAAACACCACAGCGTCCCAGAACACCAGGAGAGGAAACGCCAAGTGGCGAGGCAGGGCACGAAGTAAACACAAAATGACAGTCTTTCCTTTATTTACACAAGTTATTTACCCGTACACTTTTCTATAGGCACAATACAGGGGGGAAACCAGCATGTCACACAGCACAATACAGCTTATAACAGGGCAACACCAGGTTTATCTCAGGTCACAAGGGCACACACGAGGTCTTTACAGGAGCAGCACCCAACTCCGTCTCACGGCTTGTTCCTCCGCTCCTCCGCTCACAGCCAGCTGCGTCATGTTTGCCCAGGTTCCTTCATGTTAACACATGTTTCGCACAGAGACAAAGACCCACTGGCGTAGCAATATATATATATATATATATATATATATATATATATATATATATATATATATATATATATATATACATATATACACACACATTTATGTATATTAACGGTTCCTTCACATGCACAAATAAGCTTATCCACATATGTCTACATATTCGCATGAATCCAAACAAATCCGTAAACATTCACACCCACATTTATCTGAATACAAAATTGTAATTGAGAGAGAGAGGGAGAGACAAACAGACAGACATAAAGAGAGAGAGAAAGAGAGAGAACATTTTTTAAAATGTATTTACAGTTAAGATAGCCGGCAAAACTAAAACATGAGAGGAGGGGGGGGGGTGAATGAGTAGGCGAGCGAAGAAGAAAAAAAAAACGAAGATAGCTATTCTAGAGGCATTTTAAGCTGTAACCAGACCTGTATAGGGATAATTTAGTTTTTAAAATGTTGAAAATCGAGGCAATGTGGGGGGAGGAAAGCCAAACCTTGAGAGGTTGGCAAAGAGAAACGGGGTGTGGGGGGATACACTGCCCACCTCCCCATAAGTGACGCCCCTAATCCAATACTTTAGCGTATCTTTCATATGGTATCGCATCATGTACACCCATAATAAGAATGACCATGATGATAATGTTAACGATAATAACACATTGGCAATAGTCTCACGCACGCACACACCCACTCACTATATCCATCTCTGTCGTTCTATCTCTCTGACTCTGTCTCTGAAGAACAGAGG
>NC_051402.1:6086946-6089446 GCF_015228065.2 Penaeus monodon
AAAATGAAAATTCTTTTCCAAAAAATTTAAGGAATGGGGTAAACAGTTGATGTCAAATAGGCCTAGCAGTTGACTCCTTGGTTAGTTATGAAGTCATTTATGTGTCAAGGAAAATAAAAAAAATAAAAAAGAAAAATGAGGAAAGAAAGAAAGAAAAAACATAGTGAACAGTGTATACATATTTTTGGCTTCAATGGACTAAAATAAAGAATTTTCATCTATCACCTATGAAGTCAAAATAACAGATTTACCCACATTTTCATTATTCTCTTTATCTTTAAAATTTCTTTTTCTTTGTGATGCAACAGGTTATGCAGAACTGTTTGAAAAAATATTAATATCCAGCATAGCCTATATATCAAAATGATTTTTATTTGTTTCGTTTGAAGTACATTTTAATATTTTAAATATCATATAAAAGAAATAATTAAGTATCAGTCATATTTTAATTTAAAAAATGTTGCATAGTCATTCTCTGTGCAACATTTATCTCATTAAATCAAAATATATATGGTAATTCATGCTTTATCTCTATTTGCAGGCAGTCATGCATGTATGTTATCCCATGTTGTTTGCAAATATTTTACACAGAGTAATAAAATTTACAGTAATTCTTATTTGATATTACTGCTACACATTTGCTTAGTCTTCACTATGTATGGAGTAATCTGAACTGATACATTAGCAGAGTTTTCATTATGATAAGCAGAGTCTGCAGATGTTCCTTCACCAAATTTGGCCCTTTGTGTATAATATCTCTTGTTGTGAGTTGCTTCACTATAGACCCTTCGAATACCTAATGTTTTTTGCTTGTGCATGGATCTGTGAAGTGGTAAAGTTTTAGATAAAAGGTGATTGTTCAGATTTGCAAATGGTGTCCTGAAACTGTTCCCTTTGGGTGATGATTTTATGTATGGTTCATTTTCCCACTTGAAGAAAGTACAGCATCTTTTCAGACTAGACTTTCCATTGGGACATGAGAAAAAATGTCTTCCTTGGTTAGGACCTGGTTTGGACACAAGGAGAAGCTTAGCTCTTCGTCCACACTCACACAGGGGAGGAGTCTTTTTAAAACCCTGAACATCAGATAATGAGACATTCAATTCAGATCTATTTAACTCACTGTTCTGAATGCAATTAGTAGACATATCTGACAAACCCTCTCTTCTATTGTTATTGCAGCTTACTGGTGTTTCAAAACTGGTATAATTTAATAGTTTTGGTGTACCAGAAGGTTGTTTAGGTGTTTTTGAATTATTAATAGATGAGGTCTTAGATGTATTTGAAATTAAACTCTTTATTTTGCAAAGAGCAAGATTTGGTACTTTAAACACTCCATTTGAAGAGGATGAGTCTTGATTTGAATTATTTTTATCATTTTTATCCTCACTAACAAAAGACCTATTTCCACAATGCTCTATCTTTTCAAACTCATTTCCTGTATCATTCATAATATCCTGAAAACCAAGATCAAAACTTATGGCACCTGAATTTTTTTCTTTGGAACTTTGTACACCTCCACCTGCAAGCACTGAAGAGGAATGGCCCTGATACACTACAGAAGAATTTTGTAACTGTTTTCCATTAGCTGTTTCTTCAGGTACAGGAACTAAGTCTTGGGTCTTTTGCTTTCTTTTTAATCCAGTGTTTTCTTGATTGCCATCGGACTTCCTCTTCCCTATGGCTGTCACCTGGTTAAAGATTTTCTGTGCTGCTGCTTTCATGGAGAACCCCTGTTTGATTATGAAGAAATTTAGGATAATATGTAGTCTCCTATTCCAAGATTAACCACTCAGTTCATGAACAACCAGTTTTGATTCTAATTTCTGAAGCACATGCCAGTGTGAGTTGGGGGCCCGTCTTTTAGGCTTAATATTTGAAATTGGCAGTTCATGCTGAGCAGAAACTTAGTAGGGGAGGGAACCATCAGAAATGAACAATAAATAAAATAATGGCCTTACTTATGTCTTAAAATTTTTATTTCATAATACATTAAAAAATAAATATATAGGATTTGTGATTAATGACATAAAATTATATTATCATAATCAGAGAGAACATTTAGAATCCAATTCATCACTGAGTCAAGGACAATAATAACTTATTTTAAAATTGTTCCAAAACAAAGCTACCCATGACTTTATATATATACACATAGTATTCTACAGCATATTAAAGAAAGAAACTTTCAAAACCCTTTGCTGTATGCATTCCTTCATATGTACTCAAAATTTCTATACACAATAGAGACAATAATTATATGTGATGCATAATACCCCTAAGAAACAAGTACACAAACATTATAATATAACACTGAATTAATATATCATCTAGGTATGATATGTTTATATATTTCAACACCTTAGCTCACTTGAGCATATCTACACAGTTATAAAATATGGTAAAAAACAAAAGCAATTTTCAATCTTAATATCTGACCTTAGTTTTGGGTCCTAATGTCTTGGTGATAGTTAAGATACACCCATCCTGCACCATACGT
>NC_051402.1:6094446-6096946 GCF_015228065.2 Penaeus monodon
GGCCTAACGGCACAGGAAAATCCACCATCCTGTGTGCAATCTGCATTTGCTTAGGAGGTAAACCAGCAGTCACAGGCAGAGGCAAGGAGGTAAGAGAAAGAAAGAGAAAGAGAAAGAGAGAGAAATTTATGTATATATATATGTATATGTATATTTTTGTATTTATCTATATGTATATGTATGTTTTTGCATATATGTGTATATATATGTATATATGTGTATATATGTGTATATATATGTATATATATGTATATATATGTATATATGATATATATGTATATATATATATATATATATATATATATATATATATATATATATATATATATATATATATATATATATATATATATATATATATATACATATATATATACACATATATATATACATATAAATATACATACACATATATACACATATATATACATATAAATATATATATATTATATATATATTATATATTATATATATATATATATATATATATATATATCTACACACACACACCACACACACACACACACACATACATATGCATACATACACATATTTATATACATATACACATACTTAATTATAAAACTTTATAACTATATAACCATATGATTGTGTAACTGTATAACTTATAACTATAACAATAAATGTATAACTATTAACTATTACTATAACTATAACTATATATATAAATATATATATATATATATATATATATATATATATATATAAATTATATATACATATATATTTTATATATATTATATTATATATATTATATATATTATATATATTATATATGTACGTATGAGAGAGAGAGAGAGAGAGAGAGAGAGAGAGAGAGAGAGAGAGAGAGAGAGAGAGAGAGAGAGAGAGAGAGAGAGAGAGAGAGAGAGAGAGAGAGAGACTAAGAGAGAGAGAGAGACTAAGAGAGAGAGAGAGACTAAGAGAGAGAGAGAGAGACTAAGAGAGAGAGAGAGACTAAGAGAGAGAGAGAGACTAAGAGAGCAGAAGGTCCCGCCATGCCATGGCATGTGCATACATGCCACCCGTCGGCAATGGGTTAACAGAGAGAGAGAGAGAGAGTTTAACTGAGAGAGAGAGAGATATAGATTAACAGAGAGAGAGAGAAATTAACAGAGAGAGAGAGAGAAATTAACAGAGAGGAAAAGATTAACAGAGAGAGAGATTTAGAGAGAGAGACAGAGAGAGATTTAGAGAGACAGAGAGAGATTTAGAGACCAGAGAGATTTAGAGAGACAGAGACATAGACAAAGACTAAGTGACTAAGAGAGACAAATAAACTTCCCCAGACACTAAGAAAGATTATTGCCCTCTATAGAAAATTAGATGAAACTTAGTGTTTTATAGGTGAGAGCATAATGGCATAATTGGATATTTACCCACTCACAACGGCTGAAGAAATCCTATCACCTCTTGGCTAAACTGTCCCTCACACTGGTGATGTTCTATCTTGTCATGTGCAATCAAAACTGTTCCAAGCTCTAACCAGCTTTTGCTTGTTTGGGCCTGGCTGAGGTCATTGAAGAGAAACAGACCCTGAAAAGGCTTTAAAAGTTCATTTTCTAAACAGTTGACTTTACCACAACCAAGCTCATAGAAAGCAGTGCTTCTAATATTTCCCTGAAGCATCTTGTGTCAGTAAGTGGCCTGGTACTCCCTTTGTGAATGGGATAATTGGCTCGATGCTCAGCTTCAGTATATGATTTGGTAAGATGAAATATACAATTTGCTGGTGACATATTTACAAAAAAAGGAACATTTGAAGCTCTCTTGCTAGATTATGGATAATTTTGGCCATGGTCAGCATAGATATCGGCCCCTGTTAGTATCTTTGTCACTATTTTGTGTTATTTGTTCTTTTTCGTCAATGTTTTCTCCAATTGAAATGTATGGGTACTTGGATTATTATGAAATGTGCAATATTTTGTTTATTATGGATGTATTCAAGTTCAGTTACTCAGTATTTTAAATAAGTAGTATCATTACTGCTGATTCTGCTATTATTTCCAAGTAATAATACTATTACTAATACAGTTACTTAAAAGGTTCCTACCCAAATAATATTTACTTACCAATGCAAAATAATCCTAAAAAAAGAACAGATGTACTATTAAAGTCCTTACCTGCCTCCCCCAGTTTCAAATTTTTGCCATTGTCTTAAAAATTTCCAACTAATTTCTCCATCAGGTTACTGACTACATAAAAAATGGCAAGGACACAGCAATTCTCGTGACAGAAATCTTTGTTGAAGGAAACAGGTGAGCAGAATTGAGTCATTCTTCCAGTAATTATTTATTTACAGTCTGTGCCAAGTATCTGATTAAAATAAGTGGAGATATTTTATGTAATTTTTATTTTTAATGATTGTTGTCTTTCAGTCCTAATGTTATAATCAAGAGGCAATTTGGTCGCGATAAGAAGAATGTTTGGTTCCTTCATGACAAGGAAGTTTCAAAGAAAGTGGTGAGATTCTTTCTTT
>NC_051402.1:6104446-6116946 GCF_015228065.2 Penaeus monodon
CAAATGGAATTAACTAAATTGATTGCTTTTATTATTATTTATTATTGTGTATCAGGCTTTGAATTATTATTATTACTATTTTTTATTTATTTATTTTTTATTATTATTTTTTTATTCATTAATTTATTTTTTTATTATTATTATTATTATTTTACTATTAAAGAGCCTCTCCCAGCTCTATCAAAGTAAAGAACTACTTTTATTACATAATTTTGGTGTAATTGACTCACTGATGGCTAAGTACTTATGGGGACATCTATTATTAATGTGAACACTGCATTTTCTTGATGACATTGGGATAAGGGTTATTAATATTATTTGATTTATTTTTTGTTTGATGTTAAATTCTGCTTTACAGTTTCTTTATATTATGGGCATTCCTTTAATGGTGACGTTTGGTGAAACATTATCAAAGAATGTGATAATAATAATGATAAGATTATGACAAGGATAACTGAAATGATGATGATTACAATGATGACCCCGTGAACAAAATATTCACGAAATTCCAACCTGCCTCCTCCAATATAGACAGCATTTGCGGAGAAGAAACGGAAGGATGTAGAGAAACTGCACAAGAGCTACCAACAGCTTGAGGAGGCACTGCAAGACGCACAGCGAGAGTACAGTGGACGGGAGCAGGAGGAGCAGCAACGGATGCGTGAACTCTCCGACTACCGCAAGCAGCTTGATGTCCTGCTCGTCCAGCTCAACAATCTGCCTCAGGTCAATGGTCAGTGCGGCAGGACACTGCTTCTCCGCTCTTGTTTTCTCTTTGTTTTTTTTTTTGTTTTTTTTTTTGTTTTTGTTTTTTTCTGTCCCCGGTTTCAGGAGGCTATCTGTTTATTTTTGTTTTCGTTAATCTTTCTATTAAACTTCTGTATATTCTATCACGGTTTTCTTTTGTCTTTCATTCTCTCTCTCTCTCATTCTCTCTCTCTCTTTTTTTACATATACAAGTATATACATACATACATACATACATACATACATACATACATACATACATACATACATACATACATACATACATACATACATACATACATACATACATGCATACATGCATACATGCATACATGCATATATATAGATATAGATATAGATATATATATATATATATATATATATATATATATATATATATATATATATATATATATATATATATATATATATACTTATATACATATGTATATGTATTATATATATATATATATATATATTATATATATATATATATATATATATATATATATTACATTATATATATATATATGTATATATATACAATTATATATATATATATGTATATTAATTTATATGCATATATATAACTGTTAGAATAATCAAAGATGGTTATTAGTATAAGGATACTTTATTTCATGTCCTATGATATACCTCATATTACATTATCTAAGGTGAAATTCTATTTTGTTTAGTTACCCATGTAAGAGTATGTTTTCTTTTATGTATGCCATCTAACGGCAAAGTTTTTATATCCGAAATGTAAACAACCCTCTGTAGTGCCACGTAGATCCTCCTTAATACATAGAGTTAAGCGCAGCAACTCCTTGTTTTACTATCCCCACAACGAGTCATATATGCATTGACCAGTCAAACTTGCTTATTACACGCAGAGAAGATGAGTTCTTCTGACATACCAACAATATATATATTATATATATATATATATATATATATATATATATATATATAATATATATATATATATATATTATATATATATATATATATATTATATATATATATATTATATATATATATATATATATATATATATATATATATATATATATATATATATATATATATATATATATATAATATATATATATATATATATATATATATATATTATATATATATATTATATTATTTTTTTTTTTTTTTTTTTTTTTTTTTTTTTTTTTTTTTTTTTTTTTTTTTTTTCTCTTCTTCTTCTTCTTCTTTTTTTATGTATATTTACATAAAGATATATCCTGAAAAGTATCTGGTATAATCTGAAATTCCTAATCAATCCATTTCCAACAGATGAGGAGACAAAAAAGAGGCTTATGGAACTCACCCAGCATATCAAGGAAGCATCACAGTCACTGGTGAGGCTAGAGAGCCAGGATGAAGAGGTAGTCAACACCAGGAAGGAGTGTGAGCGAGAGATCTCGAGCATGGAGCGTAAACTACATGGGTTGAAAGTAAGAGGGACAAAGAACTGCAGTTCATGTTTTCTTTCTCTTCCTCGTCTCACTCGTTGTTATATACCATGCTTTTGTCTACCTTGTTTCACCAGCTTCTCAGGACCCATTGTTATATGATAATGCAGAAAACATTCCTAGAGCTGCCTGTTCTTGGCTAGTAGACAGGGAACTGCATTATTAGCTTGCCATCAGGGGACCTTAACCACTTGCCGCTGGGAAAATGCATATAAAATGGGAAAAATGCTGTGCTCATTAAATTTTTTTTTTGTTAAATGGATCTGCACATAGATGGCATTGCTAGTGCTTAGCAACAAAGGAGTCAATTAGTAAACTTTATGACCTTACCTAATCTCTCCTTTCCTTGAATTGGCAGGAAAAATGTATTTTTTACTAATGCTATGAATATCAATGGTGTTATTTTTATTATAAACATTATAATTACTATAATGTTATAAACATTAGTAACAACAAAACAAGATAATAAAACATTTTTGTAAATCAAGGAAACAGGTAAAAGGGTGAGACAGGTAGGACTTGTAATTGGCTCATTGGTGACTTAGTACAGGTGTAGCCATCTATGTGTAAAAACAATTAATAAAGTAAACTCACAGTAGGCATGACATGTACGTACGTCCCATGCTCATCGGCAATGGCTTAACACAATGCCACTGGTGCTGGCGTGTACATACATGCATACCCACTATGAGTTTTGTTTATTAATTGTCTTTGCATATAGATTGCTCCTCAGTTATTAAGACCCATACTATAAAAGTTTTGGGAAAGGGCTGGCAATCGCCTAATGATATTTGGCCAAACGTGAAGGAAAGTAAGCCGAGTTTACCACAAAACAGCACTTTCGGCAGGTGATCATTAGCCTGTGTTTTTGCTAGATTTATTAACATTAGCTTTGAATGACATGGGGAACTTAATTTGTCTACCTTGTCACATACACCACCATAAGTAGGATAAAAAATGACTTTCCATAACAAACTGAGGGGATGTACTCAAAGGCAAAAACTGCAAATTTAAGTATTGAACAATATTACAGACATAAAATTGATCTAGAAAGTCAAATGAATTAAAGAAAAATAGAACAGTTAGAGGAATGTCATTAAGAAAAATGTCTATGATAAGGACACAAAAATGTTTTAGTGAAAAATACTGAAGAGGTGACTCTGACTTGTCTCAAATTTCTTATCCTATCAGTTATTCACACAGTATGTCACTGGTTCATATAATCTGTTTTTATGCATTATGATATAAGTTTCAGTCTAGCTACATTAGCTATTAGCTAAAGTTCCAGAGTTTGTATTTTTTCTATTTTTGTTCAATTTTTGGATGAATGTTTGTAATCTTATTTGATATAAATCATGATTATTATGAGATAAATACCTTAAAGTCCTATATAGGTTTACAACATCATAATATTTATACATCTTTGAAAAAGCTTGTTTAGTATGGGAATCCATGTCCTGTAGACATATTTCAAGCAGTTGCAAATGTACTTGCAATAAGTAAAGTTTTTGTTGGCTTATCAAAGGAAGCGGTATGATTTTTCAATATTTATTACTCACAAGTTGCTGTGACACATCAAAATTGTCAGCAGTGGTTAACTGGAAGATGCCAGTGGCCATCCATTGCATTGTTGTCAATAGCTGTACATGGGGTGGTACTGGTGATCCTTAAAAGAAACTACATATTTCAAAATTTGATAGTCAAAACCATTCATCAATATCTTAGTATAGCAAACTATATATATATATATATATATATATATATATATATATATATATATATATATATATATATATATATATATATATATATATATATATATGTATATAATATATATACATATAAATAATATTTATGTATAAATTATATATATGTATATATATATGTGTGTGTGTGTGTGTGTGTGTGTGTGTGTGTGTGTGTGTGTGTGTGTGTGTGTGTGTGTGTGTGTGTGTGTGTGTGTGTGTGTGTGTGTGTGTGTGTGTGTGTGTGTGTGTGTGTGTGTGTGTTATATTTATATATATATATATATATATATATATATATATATATATATATATATATATATATATATATATATATATATATATATATAACACGCATACGCACGCATGCACGCACGCACTGCTGTGTTCCCTGCTTACTTTTAAGTTGGCTTTGGCTTACAGGTGTCATCTGTTCTTGACCTTTGATACCATCAGGCTCCAAAACTATAATAGTATGAAAATTGTATATATTTATTACTCCATCCCTGAATGTGATTCCAAAATTGTAATGATGAATTTTAATACTATTTAATATATTTTTTTTTTTTTTTTTTTTTTTTTTTTTTTTTTTTTTTTTTTTTTTTTTTTTTTTTTTTTTTTTTTTTACGACAACAATACTACTGAAGACTCTGTAAAACATGCACAACTTAGAGAAGGTTTGACTATGCGTGTTGTGAAGCTGTCATCCTGAGGTGTGGTCTATCATGACACGATAGGATGTCATAGGACATTATCCTGTCATGAATGAGTTCAAGATAAGCATAGACAATGGGGCTACAGGCAATCGTTTCTGTAACTTTACCAAATTGAAAGCCAGTCGACCAATTTTCAAGTACAGTATAAGATACTGTTTTTTAACTCTTATGTATATGTATACCAAGTCTCCTTGAAACTAAACAAAATCCAATGTATTCTAGAGTGAATACCTTTTTAACTTGTTGCAGATTCTAATAGTCTCTAGGGTGGCACATGACCCACCAGTTTTATTTGAGTGTGTGCATGGCACAGGATATGTCATGACCTTTCTTGCTTTTTTCGTTCATTCATTTTAATACAGGGTCCATTTTAAATTTAATTTTTTTTTATAGTGTTTTACCATACTGTCACGCTTATAAGAATATTCCGTCTGACAAAATTTGTTAGTAATGTACTAAGTTCTTTTTGTATTATTGACTCTTTATCACCTGATTATGTTTATTGCCACAGATTCCTTTCCTTTCCCTCTCTTTTGACTGGTATTTTGGACATCCATAGCAAAGATAATCCAGAGATAATGTGGTCGACTCGGAAACCATGACATATTTGAAGAAAAAAGAAATTCTGCTACTTGTTACCTTGTTCAAGTACACATTGTTGCGATAAATTGCTTGTTCCAGGATGTGAAAAACCAACGCTTTGAACTCCTGAACAAGACAAATGGAGATGCCTACCGAGCAGCAAAGTGGTTGGAGAGCAATACTGATAGGTTTTCTGCACGTGTTCACCCACCGATATGTACCGAGGTGAGTCTGGGTTATTGTTATTCAGGTGAGAAAGTAGTGTAGGCATATCAGTTTTGTCATTGTGATTTTCATCAATGTTATCATGATCATTATTCAGTGACAACAACAACAATAACAACAACAATAACAACAACAACAACAACAACAACAACAACAACAACAACAAACATCATCATTACCACCACTACTACCATCACCACCACTATCATCACTGTCACCATTATCATCATCTCAATGATCATCTAAATTATCATCAGAATTACCAATTAAGTAATCGTTATCATCATCATGACTGCCATTTTATATATATATATATATATATATATATATATTATAATATATATATATATATTATATATATATATATATATATATATATATATATATATATATATATATATATATATATATATATATATATATATATATATATATATATATATATATATATATATATATATATATATATATATATAATTATAATCTATATATATATATATATTATAATATTATATTAATATTTTATCATTATATCATAATTACTTATAATTCATTCTCCACTTATTTCTTCTTATATTCTCTCACACCATCTAATCCAGCTTATATCAATCCCTCATCACTATCTCTACCCTCTCTGATTCTCTCCAGACCACTTATTACTCTCCCTCATACTTCTAACCCTCACTACTCTAGCCCATTTTTCATATTGACCGCTCAGCAACAGCCTCGCTAGACCAGGGTTGAACTATCAAAGACGCCAAGTGCGTGTCAATGTGTCCTTCATCCAGCAACATGGACTTCGTAGGATATTGGTTAGGTAGTAGTGTTATACTTCTTAAAGTTTATGGATCGTGATGCTGTGTTAATTGTATTTCTGCCACAAATTTGATAGATTACCATAATTGTTTAATTTAAGGTTATCTAGCCCTTTTAACTTAGCCTCTTTTCAAAAGTTGATCAAATCTTTTGCAATATGATTTTCTTTTTTAAGAATGAGATGACTTACTCAATTACTATGTTATCTACCTTTAACTTCCTTTTCAACCCACCAGTAGTCAATCTTCTGCAAACTTCTTTTGTATGATGCCTACTTTCAATCACTCTCCTACTGTTGCACGCAACTACTCCATCCCAGAATACCCATCGCGGAAATGCAGACTTGACCGTGTGCCAGTGCAGTTGCCGTATTTCTATATAGGTGAGGAGAGCATTTACTTTGTATCTGGAATTACTATAATCAGTGTTATCCATTGTTTGTTTGTTTTCTTTGCCATGAAACAGGATAATTTCATATATGTCCTAGGAAACTGTGATGACCAGTATCAATTTGGAAATGGTTTTGAATTGAGAAAGAGAAAAAATGATGGTCACTCCGGATAATTCTTAAAGTGTTATTTGTTGAACTATAGAGGAACTGGATTGAAACTGTATACCTGTAAAAAAAAAAAAAAAAAAAATCAGGGAAAAAAGACAGGTAGGTAGAAGATGTCAGATGGTGACAGCTTCTACAAAAACAGTGCAGAAAAACTGGGTAGACAATCTGGAAGGATCAGAGAAAAACTAAAACACTGCTCACTCAAGAAGCAGAGTAGAAGCTTTCCAAGCAGCTAGGGATGCTACAGGGAAATTGACTGTGTGATGTCATCAACGCTTCGTGCACTCTTCCCAAAAAATAAATTCATTGTAGCATTGTATTACTTTAGGGAGGGATGTCATCAAAAGTACTGACCATGTTAATTTCATATGTTAATTGAATTCAACATATGATACTAGAGTGTTTGTAATAACTGGTTTTGACTAGCTGGAAGAAATAAATGAAATCAAAATGCATTATATTATTGATAGAAATATACCAGTAACTAATTCAGTTCATTTCTACCTTTAAATTGCACACAGGTGGAGAGAGGTACTCCAAGTCCCAGTCAAGGTATGACAAGGAATGGTCAACCAGTATCTACCCTGTAAAAGAGGCTCGGTTGCTGCACATCACTCTGGACACACAGCACATCCTGCAGCTCCAGGAAACCATCAGGAAAAGTCATGACAGGTGAGCTTGATTTGTAGATATGGTGAAATATTATGGGTTGTGTACTTTGTGATGAAGTCGATTTTGAGTAAGTTTACTGACTTGTGTCTTACTTATGATTTTAATTATGCACACAAAGAAGTGTTATGTATAAACATGCACAAAATCACTCATACTTCTTATCACATACTTACTCAATCTGTCCCACACATTAATCATCATCTAATTATTATAGGATTGCTGATGCAGAGGAGCAACTAAAGCAAAACAAAACAGAAGAACATGAGCTTTCAAAGAATCTTGAGGTGTTACGTAATGAGAAGAGAGTCCTCCTCTGTCGCAAAGATGAAAGGTAAGACATTAGACTCTGATACCCTGGCCAGGTAAGAGCTTGTGAGCTGTGACTCTCTCATCCATAACTTTGTGAATCTAACGTGACGAAAGTTCCGACTCTTCCTTATACTTAACCCTTAAAAATCTAATCTCAGCTACCTCACTATAGACGGAGGGAGAGAGGGGAGAGAGAGAGGGAGGGAGGAGGGGAGAAGGAGGGAGGAGGGGAGAGATGAGAGAGAGGGAGGGGGAGAGAAATAAGGGTGAGAGGGAGAGGAAGAGAAATAAGGGTGAGAGAGAGAGGGGATATATGGTGGAAAGGGAGAGGGGAGATATGGTGGAAAGGGAGAGAGGGAGAGCAATCATTAATACATTTATTTATCTATATATGAAAATTAAGACAAGACATAAAAATATAAAGTATAATATTGCTGAACTGGTACAAGATGTAAAGTGTTATTTGAGGTTATGTGTGTCCAAAGGGGGTTCAGACCATTTGGTTTATTAAATATTTTGTATATTTTAGCTTCTTTCTATAGCATAAGAATCACTTCACTTTAATCCACTACAGTCATGAGATAGAGTGCATTAACATGAAAATATTGATTGACAAAACCTTTAATAAATTTACTGTCAGACATTTGGTCTGAGACTGCCTTTGGATGCACATACCTTCATTTCAAGGCTGTTTGTGACTTGTGTTGAAGAGATTTTAAAATATGTGGTGTCACTCTGATGCAAAAAAAAAGTTCAAAAACAGCTTTCATGGTCAGAAATGAACAAAAGAACTAATCATAGTAGATTGAAATTACATTTTGATCTCTTACGGTTTTATGCAGGCATCAGTTGGAACAACGCATTGCCAATAAGAAGAACCAGATTGCAAGACACGAAAGGGGTTCCATCAACCTGGAGGCTGAGAAGGCTAAAATGACCAAAAAAATCAAGGTAAAACTGTCGGAATTATCTTAAATTTATCTGTATAGTTATAGCTTAGCTTGAATTTATCTGTATAGTTATAGCTTAGCTTGAGTTTATCTGTATAGTTATGGCTTAGCTTGAATTTATCTGTATAGTTATAGCCATTATTGATTTTACTAATAGCGTTATTATTATTATTATTATTATTGTTGTTGTTGTTGTTGTTGTTGTTGTTGTTGTTGTACTTTTTGTTTTGTGAATACTTTTTTCTCCCTCATTCTAGTTGAGTATTTGATTAATCATGTCTAGCTTGCTTGCTTGCTTTTTTTCTTTCTTTCTTTCTTTCTTTCTTTCTTTTTCTTTTCTTTTCTTTTTCTTTCTTGCTTGTAGGTTTATTAGGAATGGTTGAAAATGCCTTATCTTTTCTGTGAAGTGTGAGGTATAGCACAGTTAAAGATTATTATTATTATTATTTATTTATTTATTTTATTTTTTTTTTCCCAGATCAGAAGGTTTATTTTCAGAAAAAAAAGGTACTTTCCTCTTTTTCTTCTGCTTCTGCTTTTTTTTCTTTTTCTTTTCTTTTCCTTCTTTTTTTTTCTTCTTCTTCTTCTTCTTTTTCTTCGTCTTTTCTTCTTCATCTTTTTTTTTTTCTTCTTCTTATTCTTATTCTTATTCTTATTCTTATTCTTATTCTTATTCTTATTCTTATTATTCTTCTTCTTATTCTTCTTATTCTCCTTCTTCTCCTTCTCCTTCACCTTCTCCTTCTCTCCTTGTCTCCTTCTCTCCTTCTCCCTCTCTCCTTCTCTCCTCTTCTCTCCTTCTTCTCCTTCTCCTTCTCCTCCTTCTTCTCCTCATCCTTCTTCTTGTTCTTCCTCTTCCTCTTATTATTATTATTATCATTATTCTCCTCCTCCTCCTCCTCCTCCTCCTCCTCCCTCCCCCCTCCTCCCCTCCTCCTCCTCCTCCCCCTCCTCCTCCTCCTCCTCCTCCTCCTCCTCCTCCTCCTCCTCCTCCTCCTCCTCCTCCTCCTCCTCCTCCTCCTCATTCAACACCAATTATAAAAAGAGAGAGAGAAAACAATGAAATCTTTGTCTCCCTTTTGTGCAGGAAACAATTATCATGATGATAGGCATTATGGCTGAGCAGAAGAAGAGGATGGAGGTGCTGGCTGAGGTGGCAGTGGAGCACTTCAGGCTGGTGACACAGGCAGCCGTCACAAGAACCTCCTTGCAGACACTTGAGGAGGACTTAGTCTCATCTGGCCAGGCTCTCACCGCCCTGCAGGTATGTGAAAGGAGAACGGGTGGGTGTGGGTACAATTGGATGAGAGGATGGGTGTGGTTGTGCATGTGTTTCTTTTCTTTGTCTGTAACTTAATGTTTCTCTCTTTGCATCAGACTCTTTTCTTTCTTGTCTTTATCTGTGACTATGCTCTCCTCTTTGTACGTCTTTGTATTTTTATTTCTATCAGTATCTCTCATTATCTGTCTGCAGGTCCTATTAAATCACCAGCCTGATGTACTGGGACAATCAAGCATTCTTGTCGGGCTGCCAAAGTGGCCGGAGGGATCATGAGAACTTTGACCTTAAGTGAAAAAAATATTCTATGCATTGTAAATTTTCTTTCCTCCTTTACTGCTTTAACTTACCCTTTCAAGGAAAAATTATTTTGGGTTATTCAGATTTATTTCCGATAGCCAGATTCTAAATGGTTGTTTGAATTGTCAGGGATTCAGATATTTGCAAGCCCTGTACTTGTCATTTTTATCTCTCTTTCTCCCCTGTCTTCACTTTCTCTCCCCCTCCCCCTCCTGCCCCCTTTTTTTCCCCATCCTTTTCTCCCCCTCTACTTCTCCATCCTTTCCTCTTCCCTTATATTATAAAACAATGGCACAACTAATAAAACCCTAAATGAATATATAATCTCCCCTCTAATACAGGGAACCATAGAGAATTTGCTTCGTGAGCAGAATGCAGCAAAAGCAGATGCCAATTCAACATTGCACCCTGTACTTGTCATTTTTATCTCTCTTTCTCCCCTGTCTTCACTTTCTCTCCCCCTCCCCCTCCTGCCCTCTTTCTTCCTATCCTTTCTCTCCTCTACTTCTCCATCCTTCCTCTTCCCTTATATTATAAAACAATGGCACAACTATAAACCATAAATGAATATATAATCTCCCCTCTAATACAGGGAACCATAGAGAATTTGCTTCGTGAGCAGAATGCAGCAAAAGCAGATGCCAATTCAACATTGCAGGAACTCTTACAGTCCCTTGGTATCACGGACTGGAAGAACATAACAAATGAGGTCTGTCGTTTTTGTTGTTCTCTAAAAATATAGATGAGCTTGATTTCTGAAAAAGTTTCAGTTTGTTGTTAATTCTCAGTAAGGGTAGCTTTTTCTCTTGTGGATTCAGTATGAATTATAGATGACTGTTTGTGAAGACTACTGTGTAAGGTTCTTTCCTGTTTTCATGAAAATTGATTTACATTGTGTATTTGAATTTGTGTGTTTGAGTTTGCATTTTTATGTTTGGTCAATGCGAATAGATGCTTATACGTATGTATATAGACTTATAGTTTCCTCTCATTTACTGACACTCTTTTCCCAGATGAGGGAAAAGTATAATAATTCTAATCTGGAGGAAACTGAACAGCAACTGCACCAGTTGGCGGCCCACCGGGACTGCCTCACCACAGCAAACGATAGCGTTAGTAACGGAGATGTATTTTTTTTTTCTTATCTGATAAGTACATTATATTTACAACTGCAGTTATTCACTTCTCTTTACATGCCAGAGATATTCATGTTTATCCATTATGCTGCAAAATAGTTCCATTCCTCTTCTATCTATCAGTGGTTTACACATGTTATGAATAAGAATGAATAACCCCATTATCATCACTCCATGCCCCCTTCCCTTCCTCTATCCCATCCTCTTTCACTCTCTCTTTTCGTCTCTCCTTCCATCCCTCCCTCCTTCCTTCCATCTCTCCTTCCCTCTCTCCCTCTCTTTCTCACCCTCTCCCTCCCTCCTTCCCTCCCTCTATCCTCCTACCTCCTTCCTCCTCTTTTCCTCCCCACAAATCAATCTTTCATTTTCCAGACTTGTACCCCTCTTCACCTCTTTTCTTTGCCTCTTCTTTACTTTGGATTACTTCCTTTGATTAGTGTCCTACCCTCTCAACCCTCTTTCTTTCCTGCATTCCCTCCCCCTTCCTTTTCCTCCATTCTTAATTTCCTTTCTATTCTCTGCCACCCTTCCTCCCTTGCCCCATTCCTCCTGCCTTTCCTCTCCTTCCCCCCCCCCCCCTTTCCTTCCTTAAAATCAGTCCACCACCTACTTAATCCTCCTCTTTTCCTTTCGATCCCATCTGCAGGAAGTAAAAGAGTACAGGCAAAGAGAGCAAGAAGTGATCAGCCTGAAGCAGAGGTTGGAAGAAGCTAAGAACAAGGCAGGCAACCACCACGATGCCCTCGAGGAGAGCAGAACCAGGTGGGATTTGGGGGTTGTATTTTGTGGTTGTTCTAGGTTGTTGTGTTGTATGAACTTGTTGTTGTTTTCTCACTCTCTCTCTTTTTCTCTTCCTCTTCCTCTTTCTCTTTCTTTCTCCTTCAGTGACTGTTTCTCTTTCTCGGTTTGCACATTTTCTGATTGTATCTTCGCCGTTTTTCTCTATTTTTCTTTGTTTCTTTCCCCTCTTTCTCTTT
>NC_051402.1:6143387-6150601 GCF_015228065.2 Penaeus monodon
CAATATAAAATTACGCGGGGAGAAATTAGATCCGAGCGTCACTTAGGGGGAGGTGGGCAGCGTTCCCCCCCACCCCCGTCTCTCTTTTTGTCTCTCTCTTCGCTCGCCTATCCACACATAAATTTTGCCGACTATCTGAACTGTAAATACATATTTTAATTTATCGACAACAACTTCACTTTCTCGTTTTTTATTCGGTGAATAAAAAATATATATTTACCAAAAGGACACGTAAGTATTTCAGCGTTGGTTCTAGGTAAGATTACATCATAAAATTTAAAATTAAAAAATACAAAATTTTAAAATTGATATTACTTACTGTAAACCAAAATAGAAACCTTTTTTTTGGATAAATAAAGGCCCAAATTTTACCCAAATAGACTATGCATCACAGTACATTGAAGTAAAATTTTTGAAAGTCTTAACTTAAATCATAAAAAAAAACTTTAACCTATAGAGCCACAACAAAAAAAATCCAATCACATAAATCACATGGCTACATAAAGATCCCCTGCATTTAACTTTCGACGTTTTCTACAGTAAAAAATCAAATAAAAACAATTACTAAAAATAACAGGATTGTCCCCCCAAAGGCCCAAAATTTTAAAGGACTTAAAGTTAGCGTCCCGTTTTTCACTCGTTTTCTCATTCTTAGATTTTTCAAAAAGGGGCAATTGCTTTTTTTGCTGCAACACGACGTTTTTAAATTTTGATAAAGTCCCTTTAGTTTCCCAATATTTAGTCTTTTATAGTTTTTGAAATTCTTTTCTTAAAAGTTTTTTGAAAAAGCATTTTTTTTTTATTAAACATTTCCCCCTTATTCTTTTTTTGTTATATCGTAACTTACTTTTTTCTCTTCATGTAGTAAAAATTTTTTGAAAGAATCGTTTTATTACAATTTTTCATAGTTTTTTTTTTTTTTCTACCTAACTAATGGATCATTGTAGTATATTTTGGGAAACAGACATTAAATTTATTTACTTTACAACCCTTTGGGTTTCCAAAAAGTGGGCGGGGGATTTATTCGAAAATAAAGGCTTTTTTTTTGCAAAATCTACTAGGAAATTCTTGCACACTGCAGAAATATATGGAACCTCTAATACAGAAGTGCCGTGGCACGTCGCATTTGGCCCAAAAAGTGCGAACCCAGATATTATTTGTTCACCAAAATTTTTCGTACAAAATTTTTTAAATTTTAAAGGAAAAATTTAAAAAGTTATTATTAAAAAGAAATTAATTTGAAAAAGTTTTAAAAACAAATAACAATAATTAAAAAAAAACGAATTTTTTTGGGTATATGGGGTACTGGAGTAGTTTTTTGGGGTCTTTTAAAAGATTTCCTCCAAACCCATTTGAGAAAAACTGCTTTGGTCCCCCCCAGCGAGTGGACTTTTGGGTTAAAAAGGGAAACTAGGGAATTTTTGTGGCGAGACAATAAAATGTCCTCTTTCATGCAACTATAAGCTTCTTCCAGAAAACGAACCATATAACATAACATCTGTAAAAACTGTGGAGAAATCTCGTTTGATACTTCACCCCAGTTCGATAATACTCTTCTGGTAGAACTATCAAAAATTTTATGTTCCTAAAAAAAAAACCCTACTGTATTTTCAGGGCTAATTCAGTCTTTGTTTCGAAATTGATTTGTTTTTTTTTTTTTCATGCTCCACTCCTTAAGTCAAAGTAGAAAAGGAATCCAAAAAAATAAAAATTTATTTTAATTTAATAAATAAATAAAAAAATCAAAAAAAAAGAAGAAAAAAAATTGCCGTTTCTCTCCCAATAAAAACGGTGTCGTTGAGTGAGGCACTGGCAATGAATTTGTAGTATTTTAAAGTCTAACTTTCTGCCCACTTTTTTCCTCTAAGGGGCATCATGATTGTCACAACTACTTGGGACAACAAATTATAGTCACCCTTCGTGTGCCTCTTGTGAACCCAGTCTTGGTCTGAAAACACCCTGCCATGTTCCTGGCCATGGCGATGTGCCTCTTTCGTGTGATAGGGCTTAAAACATTAATAGTGGGTCACATTGACTCGATTTACTTTGATTTACTCTTTAAAACCCATACGTAATGTCGAATATAGCTCTTAGGCGTTTATTCAGCCCCAGGTTATATCTGGCTCTCTATGCTGTGATAAGGGGGAAAGATGTACACTACCCCCAATTATTTAAATGAATAACAAATGTTTACAGGTTTTGCCGACCCGCCGATAGGGCTGTCACCTTAGGGGAATATACGAAAACATAGATCCCTATGAATTACAAAAACCCAAAAAACAAAATACGAGAAAAGGCGGGCCCTTTTTTCGTGGGGGCTGACGAAAAGGTGAGGCCGTCGAAATCAGTGGTCCTTCTTCTTTTTAAAGGGGGTTCATGTCTGAGCGCGTGGTCCGCTGATACTTAATTTAGTTTTTTTTCATGTTGTGATCTCTTGGGTGGTACGTGGGAGGGGCCCCAGTTCCCTTTTCCCCGGAGAGTGCCGTGTTACCTTTTTTTGGTAAACATTTTCTCTATTTTTATCCGGGCTTGGGGCCAGCCCTACTTTTGGGGGCTTGGCCACCCAGTGGGTAGGGGCAATCGAGGGGAATTCCTTGCCCAAGGGAAAAAACGCGCCGGCCCCGGGGACTCGAAACCCCCGAACCAATTGCCGTCGTGACAGTGTTTTTGTTTGACGCTCTAACTTTGGGCCCCCGCGGGCCCTTTTTTTTGGGTCACTAGAATAAATTAGATTTATATGTTCGTCCCCCCGGGGAAAAAAAGAAACAGTTAATAATCAAACCAACTTAAAGTGAAAGAGTGTTTTTCTAAGTCAGTCAACGAAACTCAAAAGAAAAAAGAATTTCATGAATTGGAAATCAAAGTTTCATTCATGGGTAAATAAAAAATCTTTGAACGCAAAAAGTTTCTTTGGGATTTTAAACTAAAAAAAAACGAAAGAAATTAATTCATTAATTAATGAACGAAAATTTCATGTTTTTCCCCGAGTGCAAGACCCCTGTTTTCCTACTACTTCGTCTCCTTCGCAGTAATGGGGGCCAAAGGTTAAAAAGAAAACGGGGACGGGGCTTAAAAATTTTTAAAACACCATTTTGGCGCCCCGGGGTCGTTTAGGGGTTCTCACTTTCCTGAAGCTATTTTGCTCAGTTTTATCAGAAACATGAGTCAAAAGGCCAAATCCTCTTCAATTTCATTTTTTTTTTTCATGCTTACCCCCTTCATTCATTTCATTTTTTTCTGCCCTTTGAAGTTGAACGATTTTGGTCAAACGTGCGTAATAACTACGTGACGTGTTTTTTTTTCACTTTGTTATCCCCTTTTAATGTTATTTTACTGAGAAACGTTTCCCCTTTCCTCATTCTCAGGCTGAAGAGATACACCTCTGGGTTTTGAAATTGGGCCCATTTTGTCCCACACCCACCCCACACACCACACCCCACACCCCACCCACACAAAACCCCACACACAGGTACACTCTTGTTCGGGTTTATCGTGTGGGGCCCATAATTTTTTTGTTATGTAAACATCTTCCAATCATGCGTAAGGCTGCTTTGTCGTCGAAAAAGTTGCAGAGAAGGCGGGGGGAAATTCTGTAGTAGATCTCCGTTTTTTGGCAGGTGGTCAAATAGCCCTTTTTTATTTATTATTTTATTATTTTGTTATTATTATTATTATTTTTAATTATTATTATTATTATTACTATTTTTCTTATTATTATTGTTTTTGTTTTTTATTATTTTTAAATTATTATTGTTTTTAAATATTTTTCATTATTATCTTTAAAATTATTTTTATTATTATTATTTTTTATTTTTAAATTATTATTATTATTATTATCATTATTTTTTTCTTTTCTTTAGATCTGCTAATTAACTACCAGAAACCCTGGGGTGATTAAAATTTCGGGGCAAATGGAACACTAACAGAAATATGTCACAAATTTTGGGCAGCGGGCTCCTTGATTTTAAAGAAAAAGCAGTACATTATCTCATTTACTTTTCCCCTTGTCCATTTAAGCCCTTATTTTTTTTTTTAAATTGTTAGTCAAATGGCCGAACCGGGGGGCCCCGGGGTGGGAATTTCCCCCATTCCCTATTAACCTGGCGGATTTTGAAAAAGGGAAGATTTTTTTTTTGGGGGTTCGCCCCCCCCCCCCCCCCCCCCCCCAAAAAAAAATGAAGTAACGCCCCCTGCTTGTGATTTTGGAGTTTTGATCAAAGGCCTTACGGGTGCCCCGACGAATGATATTAGAATTTTTATTAGTTTCGGGATTGTATAGTTTTTTTTACTTAAACCCCTGTCTTCCGTGCCATTATTTTCGTTAAATTTAATCGCTGTACAAAACTTAGCAACATTTATATATTTCACAAAGGGAATTATAAGGGCCCCCGGTGGCCGAATGGTTAGGCGTCGGACTCAAGACTGCCACAAGGGGCAATCTGATTTTGGGGGTTTCAAAGTCACCGGCCGGCGCGTTTTTTCCCCTTGGGGCCCAAGGGAACTTCACCTTGATTGCCTACCTAGGGCCCTGGGTGGGCCCAAACCCGCCCCAAATCATTTCTGGGCCCCCAAACCCGGAAAAAATAGAGAGAATGATTACCTAAAAAGGGAAAATCCCCGGGACTCTCCGTGGAAAGGGAAATGGGGACCCTACCACGTACTCACTCCAAGAAACATCACAACCTTAAAACTACAATTTAAATTCATGCTGTTACCAAAGGGGGGCTCAAAAAATGACCTACCTTAAAAAAAGAAGATAGGGAATTAGTATTAAAATTACAAAAAGGGAAAAATTTAAAGTAAAATGTTATTAAGAAAAATAATTGGGTACTCAATAGTGTGTTTTTTTGGGGGGAAATTGGGTGTTTTTTTTCATTTTTTCATAATTTTATAAAAACAAGCGCCCCAAAAACCCCATTGCTAAAGGCAACACAGTTTTTTTTACTTCAAATGTCAAATCAAAATTTCCCGTCAATAACCAAAATTTTTTTTTTTTTCCCAAAAATTTTTCCTTTTTTAAATAAGGAAGACCATTTCGTGATAAAAAAGAGACGAGACCGACAGACAGCAGACCGAACAGACAGAAAGACACAACACACACACACCCAAAACCCCACACACCCCCACACACGCCCCACACACACCACACAAAACACAAAACACCACAACCCCACACACACACACAACCCACACACACACAACAAAACACACAAACACACAACACTCCCGAGGAGAAGGGGGGGGGGATAAAAAAAATAAATTTTCTGAGACATAAAAATATTAGTTTATATTTTTGTGGTCCCAAACCCCAAAACTTTTCAACTCGTAATCCTTTATTTTTTCCCGGAACCCCCTTTTTTAGACAAGGAATCAAAATGATATTGCACGCCCTGGGTCTTTGCTCTGTGCGAAACATGGGGGTTAACGTGAAAAAAATGAACCCGGGCGGGGTTAACATGAAGGGACCCGGGGAAACATGGCGCAACTGGCTGTTAGCGGAGGAGCGAAAGGGAAAAAGCCAAAGGAAAACGGAGTTGGGTGCTGCTCCTTTGAAAGACCCCTTTTGTGTTTCCCTTGCGACCTGATTTAAAAGTTGTGTTGCCCTGGGTTTAAACTGTATCGTGGGAGGGTGACATGCTGGGGTCCCCCCCCGTATTGTGCCTATAAAAAAATGTACGGGTAAAAAACTTGTGTAAATAAAGGAAAAAACTCATTTTTTGTTTTTTCGTGCCCCGCCTTTCCCCCTTGGCGTTTTTCCCCCCGTGGGTTTCTGGAACCTGTGGTGGGTCGGTGCCTCTTGAGCTGTTCAAGTTTCACGACCCTGTGGATAGCACGCCGTCTGCCTAGCCTGCCTTGTGTTGGTGGCAGAGAGGGCGAGGCGGCCGGGGTAACAATTTTAAAAGATATATGCCCAAATAAAGATGGCAGAGAGACGAGGGGGTCGGGGTAAACAATATATAGATTTTTCAACATACCCAAAGTTTAAATTTTATAAAATATTTTAAAAATATATATATATATATATTATAAAATATAAAATTTTAAAAATATTTAAAAATTTATTTAAAAAAAAACCCCACACCCCACACACACACCACACACACACACACACACACACACCCCCACAACCCCAACACACACACACAAACACCAGCCACAACACACAAAACACCACACCACACACACACAAAACCCCACACACCCACACCTACAAACAACACAAACACACACACACAACACCACACACCACACACACACACACACACACAACACCCCCCCCACACACACCACCCACCCACCCCACTCACTCACACAACAAAATATGTATATATATATAAAATATAATAATAAAAATATATATATATATATTATATATATAATATATATATGCAAAATTTACATTTTTTTATATTTTAAAACCCCGGGAAAAAGTAAACATTTATACGAATGATTTCCCCGAGAGTAAAGGGGGTGCGAGATACCCAGCAAACCCTATACATTGTGGGCCCAAAAATTGCACTGCAAGGGCATGGATCTCTATTTTGTTTTTAAAGGGGAAAGGGGTCCAAAGTGATGACGATTACCTAACTGGGGTGTGATGAAAACATTATTTGTAATTTCCCAAATATTATGTCCGGGAAGGGGGCCACTTCCTTTTCCCTGAATACTACATTTGGTAAAATTTTTTTTGGATTTTTTTTCGCCTTCATTTTCCGGGAAATTGCTTTTGGTTTAAAAAGGGGGCCTGGTTTTGGGGAAAACCCCACCTCTTATGTTAAGCAGGATCTCCCCCGGCAAAAACTTGGGTCTTACATCAGTAATTTCTTACCTTTTGGGCCCCAAAAAATCTTCAATGGCTAGGGTGTGGAACCGTCAAAATCCTTGTCATCAAATGTTGGTACGGTAACCAATTTTTTAAACCCCTATTTTTTTATTATTCCCATGATTTTTTTAAAATATGGTAAAGTCCCTTGGGCTGCCCCTTTTTTAAAAAGGAAAATAATATATCAAAGAAAAGAGCAAATAAAAACTTAAAAAACCATCTATTACAAATCTAATTAACTCTAATAGCGATTGCAATTCCCATTGGCCATTTGATTTCCCCTTTCTCAAAATTATCCACGACCCTTTCCCCTTAGATTGTTATAAATTTTTTTTTCCAAATTTTTGTTGTTTTTTCTTTTGCGGAAAGTGTCATGGGCCCCCCTTTTTTT
>NC_051402.1:6174306-6179306 GCF_015228065.2 Penaeus monodon
GATGATTATGACATGATATTGATAACGATTGTTATAAAGACGGTGTTGATAATAATTATGGTAAATACTCTGGGTGTGGTGGTGTTGATGGAAGTAATGGTGATGATAATGATAGTGATGGTACTTATTATGATATTGATAATGATGGTGATGTGTTAAGAGTAGCAATTTTACTACAGTACAGAAGTAATATTTCATATATATGTCTTCACATTTGTGCATACTTGCCAAACTCTCTAAATGTATTGAAAGCTTTCGTGCTGGCACTGAGCTCTTGCGTGTGCTTGCCTTTACGGGATCGTGTCCGCATGATTGTATATGCTTGTATATGCTGTGTTTGTTTCCCTTTGTGTGCAAGCTTGTGCCTGCACTCGCTATGGCCAAGGAACAAAACAGAGCTAAATTTACTTGGGCTGCAGTTCACTTCCAATTGATTTTTTTTACTGATTCTAGGTGCAAGTTGGGGTGAAGGGAGCGAGCCTGGGGTGAGGGAAGGAAGAGGAAGGGGCGAGGAAGATGGAACAGAGGTCCGGGAGAGGGTTGGAGGTAAGCAGGGGAGAGACGGGAATGAAAGTGGAGATAGAGAGAGGGAGTTGTTTGAGGTGGAGGTAGGGAGAGGAGAAAGGGATGTAGGTAGGGAGAGGAGAAAGGGATGTAGGTAGGGAGAGGAGAAAGGGATGTAGGTAGGGAGAGGAGAAAGGGATGTAGGTAGGTAGGCGAGCGAGGCCGGCAGGATAAGGAGAGCAGACGATACGGAGAGGAAAGGGTGGGTTAGGGAGTGAGGGCATCAGGGGGGGAAGAGATGGGGGAGGAAAAGGAGAGAGAGGAATAGGGAGACGAAAAAGCTGGGGAGAATAGAAGAGGGGAGCGGCGCCAGGGTATCACGGAACATGAGGCAACTCCAGGAAAAGAACGGCTGATTATAGCTTAATTTAGGTTTAAAATTTCGCGTAATTTTGGGGGCCTGGTTCATGGCTCGCTCGTAAACATGGTTGTGCTTTTTTAGGGATGCTGAGTGAGTCATAGATGAACATTGTAAAACAAGAAACAAGAAAGCAGTTAAGAGAAAAAAACAACGTTTGTGGTATTTTTGAATTTCAATATGTTTTTTTTTTTTTTTTTTTTTTTTTGCTTTAGAAACACGAAATGCAAAAAGAAACCGATAAAATATGACCCTGCTATCTTCCGAAGTCTAAGACTGCCCCAGGATCCCATTTTCATAGTTTTAACAGTCTTTTTTAGTGAGTAATACCTTTTGTTCCGAGAGTGAAGGCAATAATCCCCCCCGAGACTGCAAGATTTAAGGCGAAAAATCAGTTTCATGAACTTTCCTTGCACACTTGTCAAGCACGCGGTAGTGAAATGTGGGTTGTACGACCGTAGACTTTATACGGTGAAACACTGGATCCTCTTTTGCTCATTTCTCTCCATAGCAAATTTATCTATTTTCCCTACCTATATCGTCCCTTTATTCCCGTATCTGTTCCTCGTAACATCTCATGCAGTTTACCCCTACCCATCAATCTGTTCCTATTCCATATACTATCCCTCTGACTGTCAAACCGGATGGCCCATCAGTCACTCCGGCCGGCAGTTCATTTGCATGCTTGTTAGTGTGCTGTCCCTCCCTATACATAGCACCCGAATGGCTTCTCGTCTGCATGAATAGCGCTCTCCATGGATGCCTGATTGCTTGCATAAAGCACGAACTGCCTGCACCTTCCCCAGTGGGTGCTCCTCTTCCTGCCCCTCCCCCCTCCCCCACCCTTCCTTCCTTCCCTTGCGCTTTCATTCCCTCTCCCTTTCATCCTGGTATTTATTCCCCCTTGAGATGGCCTTTCAGAATAACATTTTCGTTTTCTATTCCTTTCTGTATCTTTTCTGTATTTCCTTTTTCTCCCTTCTTCCACCTCTTCCTCTTTCACTTCCCCCTTGTAATCGTTCTCACTTGTCTCCTCATCCTTGAATTACTCTTCCCCGTTTCGTCTTCTTTCTTATCTTTTAGTTTCTACCGGCTATCACTCTCCTCTTTTGCACCTTTTATTTCTTGCTTCAGGTATTCCTCCTCCCTACCCATGTTTCAACTTTCGATTTCTATCGTCCATATTTATCACTTTCTTCTCCTCCTTTTTCTTCTTTTCCTCCTCCTTTCCCTACTCCTTCTTTATTATCATCATTATCATTATTATAATTGTCTTATTATTATCATTATTTTTCTTATTATCATTATCGTTGTTATCATTACTCTTATTATCAATCTTATTATCATTCTCATTCTCCTCCTCTTCTTCTTCTTCCTCCTCCTCCATCTCCTTCTCCTCATGATCTTTCTAATCCTCTTTTTCATCATCCTTATCATCTTCCTCATTCTCTTCCTCCTCCTCATCCCTCTCCTTCTCCTGACTTGCATCGGTTCCAGATAACTTAAGATGTTTGGATGCCTTTATTTACTCTCTGCTTTCATTGGCTTATACTCAAGAAGATATCATTTGCGAAGACCCCATCCTATCCTCTGCTAATTCCCTTCCCTCCCTTCCTCCCTCTCCTTCCCACCCTCACCTTCACCTTCCCTTCCTCCCTCACTTGACCTGCCTCTCCACTACCCCTTCCTCCTACTGGGCGTCTTCCACATTTCCATTTACTTATATATTATTATCATTATAAAGTTTAGTTTCTTGAAGGACTGGATACACACACGCGCGCAAACACCACACAAAGACAAACACACATATGCAAGCCATAAACACGCGAACACACACACACACTTCAACAAATTGTCACACACACACACGGTCGCATATCTCTATCCTAAATGAGGTGAGTGGGATCTTTGAAATGGAAATGATAAAGCCAGCAGATTTCGAGACCAATGTGAAATGACTTTACTCCTTTAGCTGCCAAAAACACATTAAGACAAATTAATTTTTTTTGTCGTTAAGAGTGCAAGAGAAAGGGGGGGGGGGAGGGAGGGAGGGAGGGAAAGAGAGAAAGAGAGGAGAGAAGAGAAGGGAAGGAAAGGGAAGGGAAGGGAAGGGAAGGGAAGGGAAGGGAAGGGGGAAGGGAAGGGAAGAGAGAGAGAAGAGAAGAGAAGAGAAGAGAAGTGACCTAGGTTCGAGTCCTGGTCAGGGAGGGTTGTTATTTATCGATATCAATGCGGCATTGCATTATTCCATCTTTCAAGAGAAGAGAAGAGGAGAGAGAGAGAGAGAGAGAGAGAGAGAGAGAGAGAGAGAGAGAGAGAGAGAGGAGAGAGAGAGAGAGGAGAGAGAGAGAGAGAGAGAGAGAGAGAGAGAGAGAGAGAGAGAGAAGAGAGAGAGAGAGAGAGAGAGACAAAAGGGAGAGGAAATATATAGCAATAGAAAGAGAAAGAGAAAGGGATGCAGAAAGACAAATAGAACGAAATATAAAAAGTTACATGAAAGATAGGAATTGGAAAAGTCAAGAACGAAGGGGATGTATAAAATATGGGATGACAGGTAGAAGGAGGAATCCGAGAGAGCGGTCAAAGAAAGACATTGATAATATTTCTTATAATTTCTTATAATTTCTTATTTTTTTACTATTATTATCACCATTACTTCCTAGATATTTATCATTATTATCATTACTCATCATCTTCCTTTTTCTTCTTCTTCTTCTTCTTCCTCTTCTCCCCCTCCTCCTTCTTCTACTTATTCTTCTTCTTTTTCCTCCTCCTCCTCCTCCTTTTCCCTCCTCACCCTACCCCTCCTCCTCCTCTTCCTCCTCCTCCACCACTACACCCTCCTCCTCCTCTTCCCTCTCCTCCTCCTCTTCTTCCTTCTCCTCCTCCTCCTCTTCCTCCTTCTTCCCTCAACACACATAAATAAAAAAAACACATTATACATACAATTGCTTAAGACGTATTTGGACCTATAGTTAGTGCACCTATAGTTTGTGCAGTGTTAATGTATGCACTTTTAGAACCTCAAAGAGTAACCCTAATACGGTGCGATCGAAGGAAAGCTCAATGACTGTTCAGCTTTGAACCTTTGAACCTTCTCTTATTCATGATTGGGAAGTTCAATATGTGAGCGTGTGTGTGTGTGTGTGTGTGGTGTGTGTGTGTGTGTTTTGTGTGTGTGTGTGTGTGTGTGTGTGTGTGTGTGTGTGTGTGTGTGTGTGTGTGTGTGTGTGTGTGTGTGTGTGTGTGTGGTGTGTGTGTGTGTGTGCGTGTGAGCTAGAAATAGATAATATTCAAGCCAGAGGCTACTGAAAAGCTTTGATGTACGAGGGGAAGGGGAGGGGGAAAGGAGGAAAGAGGGAGAGGTAGAGGTTAGGGAAGAGAGAGGAGGGAAGGGGAGAAGGGGAGAAAGGGAGAAGGAGAGAGTAGTAGAAAGAAGACGAGGGGAGAAGAGGGGAGAGAGGAAGAGGAAGTGTGGAGAAGAAAGAGAGGAGATGAGGGAATGGAAGTGTGGGGAAAAGGGACCTAAGAGGGGGGTGGGTGGGAAGGAGAAAGGGGAAAAGGAGGAGAGAGAGAGGTGAGAGAGAGGAGGGGGGAGGGGAGCAGAGGAGAAAGGGAATAGGAGGAAGAGAGAGAGAGAGAGAGAGAGAGAGAGAGAGAGAGAAAAGGAGAGGAGGGAGAGAGAGAGGAGGGGGGGGGGGGGGGGAGAGGGAGAGGGAGAGAGAGGGAAGGGAGGAGAGGAAAAAGGGGAGAATGAGGGGAGAGAGAGGGAATGGGAGTATGATTCCTGAGACGTACGCGCGTGTCCGAGTGGGCGTATGTGTTACGTGTAATATTCGTATGTGTTTTCGTTTTTTTATTTTGCTGTTTTCTTGCCCTTTTTGTTGTATTGTTCATATCGTTTATCATTTATGTCATTTTTTTTCTTTCATAGCTTTTCCTTTCTTTCTCTCTCTCTCTCGCTCTCTCTCGCTCTCTCTCTCTCTCTCTCTCTCTACACACACACACACACACCCACACACACACACCACACCACACACAACACACACACACACACACACCACCACACCACACACAC
>NC_051402.1:6202750-6205250 GCF_015228065.2 Penaeus monodon
AAGAAAGAGGGAGGAGGAAGTGAGAGAGTCAAAGGAAGAAGGAGGTAAGAGAGAGAAAGGAAGAAGGAGGTAAGAGAGAGAGAGAGAGGAAGAGAGGGAGAGGAGTAGGTGTGTGAGAGAGAGAGAGAGAGAGGGGGGGGGGAGGGAATATGAGTTGCGTAAAGAACCGCTGAATTAATGATGCCCTTTTGCTGTCAATCTATTTCTCTCTCTCTCTCTCTCTTTCGCAATCTCTCATTTTCCTCTTTACCTATTGTACCGTATACCTTTTTCCTCTGTCGTTCCCTTTTTCTTATTATTATTATCCGTTTCTATTGTCTTCGTATCTTTTACAACTCTCTTTTATTTATTGTTATTTTCTTCTCTACTTCTTCGCCATTTTCTTCCTATTCTGCCACGTCATCCTCCTCTTCCTCATTTCCTTGTATCGATAACCTCCATAATTGCTGACAAAAATGGTAAATAAAAGAAAAGGTTGATAATAAAGCATGAAACGAACCGATATTCGGAATCTACACCTTCAGTCACCGGGTGTATTGGCTCGACTGAATTATTCGGGGAAAATGTAAAAATCAGTCAATATAGTGTGTTTGTTTTCGATGGCGTTTGTCCTGATTCATGTATTGGCAAAAGATATATAATATTTTTTTTTTTTCTTTCTTATTCTCTCACTCTATGGCTCTTTCTCTTTTTTTTCTCTCTCTTTCTCTTGTTTTCCATCTGTCTCTTTTTTTCTCCTCTCTCTCTCTCTTTCATTCTATATCTCTTCTTCCATTCTCCCTCTTTCTTTCTCTCTCTCTCTCTCTCTCTTTCATCCTATATCTCTTCTTCCATTCTCCCTCTTTCTTTCTTCTCTCTCTCTCTCTATCTCTTTCATCATATATCTCTTCTTCCATTCTCCCTCTTTCTTTCTTCTCTCTCTCTCTCTCTGCTTATCTATCTTTTGTCTTCGCAAGTCTGGCTGGCTTTTAAAACCATCTCTTGTCCGTGTTTGCCCTGGTGACCCGCGTTGCACCATGAATAATTGATTGCTTTTGGCACAAGCAAATCTATCGCCAACAGTCGCTCGCATGCTTGCTTTCGTGTGCGCGCAATACAAAGGAACAGGAAGCAGCAGGGAAAGTAGGAGAGAGATATACTTCTAAACAAACACAAACATACACAAGAAACATGGACACAAACCAACAAGCAGACACACACACACAAGCGCACACAGACACACACACAAGCGCACACAGACACACACACAAGCGCACACAGACACACACACACAGACGCACACACACACACACAGTCACGCGCTGAAACACACGAAAAACGCACATACAAACACACACACAACCATACACACACGACCTTGCACTCAAACCCTAATCTGCCTCTCATCTTAAACTCTCCTGCTTAATTTATCTATGTAAAAAAAAGTGGAAATTCAACTACTTTTTCCCCTTTCTTTATATCTCCATTTCTGTTGTCTCTTTGGTCAACTGCGTAATGATAATAATGATAACATTAATAATAATTTCATTTTCCAAATAACGTCGATCCCGCATGAAACCAATATTCCTTTCATGAGATTTCATTTTTCTTTTCTCTTAGTTATTGCACATTAGGCATTTGAATTTTCCAACACGCAATATCTCCATCTTCTAAATATAAATTGTGCTAAATCAAATCATACAAAAAATCGAATTACACACAAAAAATAAGATTTTAAATATACGTACTGGTCGCCTTGAAAAAACACGTGACGCCAGACAGTCACTTTTTTTTTATCCAATTTCAAAACACAAAAACACATATTTCACACCAAATGTGGCATGAGCCTCAAAGAAATCCTTGACTGTCCCATTGCAGAAAACAGAAGGAGAGAGTAACAAGCTAGAAAGAGAGAAAGAAAGAGAGAGAGAGAAAAAAAAATATATATATCAGTACCACATGGGTCGGAATTCCTGCCAGAAATCACCAGACGTCTCAATTTCTCGGATTTACAATAATAACAGAAAGAAAAAAAATAGCGATAAAAACACATGCCTTCGTACATTCCCCGTCGATTTTTATCGACAGTTCTCATCCACAAAAAATAACACAAACAGAAAGATGCGGTAAACTTGTATCTAGAGAAGGAGATAAAACAACTACATGATACCCAGTAGGGGAGCACCGTTTCGGGCTACCAGACGTACGACGATTTTTTACCATTATCCTTTATTATTGTTCTGTTCCCCCCCCACCTAACCGTCTTTCAGGCAGAATACATATTTTAGAATGTAATATTCCATTCTATTTAGCATTAATTATAATCTTTAGAAAAAAAATAATGACGAAGTGATAATAATGATGATAATTAACGATAACGATAATGATAATAACACTAAGAAAATTAAGAACAATAACAACAATACTAATAACAGTGATGATTATGATGATGATGGTGATGATGGTATATGTAGTAGTGGTAATAGTAGTAATGAAGTTGATAATAATTATTATAACAACA
>NC_051402.1:6207750-6210250 GCF_015228065.2 Penaeus monodon
GAGAGAGAGAGAGAGAGAGAGAGAGAGAGAGAGAGAGAGAGAGAGAGAGTGAGATAGATAGATAGATAGATAGATAGATAGAGAGAAATAGAAAGAGAGAGAAAGAGAGAGAATGAGCGAGAGCGAGAGAGAGAAATGTATTTGAGAAAAAAAAACCCGCAAAATTAAAATACGAAACAGGAAAAAATATAACATTAAATAACATACCAAAATGAGAAAATAAACGTAAAACACACACAGCCATAAAAAACGTATGTCAATAAAATAACATTGGATGAAATAAATAGGTCATGACACATAAATGGCGATGGGGGTGTGGGGAGGGGGAGGTGAGGAACGAGGAGGAGGGAGAATAGATGGAGAAATATAGGGGAATAGAAGGTAAGGATTTGTGTAAGGTAGAGGCAGGGAGGTTTAGAGAGAGAGAGGGGGAAAGGTAGAATGGGCAGAAGGCAAAGGTAGATGAAAGATTTGGGGAAGAAAGGTAAGGGGAAAGGCAAAGGTAGATGAAAGATTTGGGTAAGAAAGGTAAGGGGAAAGGCAAAGGTAGATGAAAGATTTGGGTAAGAAAGGTAGGGGGAAAAGCATAGGTAGAAAAGTAGGAGAGGAAAGATAAGAGTAGTGGGAAAGGTTGGGTAACAAAAGAAGGTAGGGGGAGGGGGGTCAAAGAGTAGAAAGTTTAAGGCAAGGACTAGGAGAAAAGAAGGGAGGTACAGAGAGAGGTAAGGGGTTTGAGGGGAAAGGGAAGGAGGGAAGGTAAGAAATGGGAGAAGGGAAGAGAGCGAAAGGGGGAGGGAAAGGGAAGAGAAAGGGAGGGAAGGGAGAAGAGGAGGGAAGAGAAGGGGAGAGAAGGGGGAGGGAAGGGGGCGGGAAGGGAGGGAAGAGGGAGAGAAGGGAAGTGAGGAGAAAAGTAAGAGATTAGAGAAAAAAGGGAGGGGAAGGGGTAAGCTAGAGGATAGAGGGAGAAGGGAGGGAAGAGGAGTGCGAGGACGAAGAGAGAGGAAGGGGAGATGAGGAGAGAGAGGGAGAGGGAGAGGAGATGGTAAGGGAGTAGGGAGAGGGAGAGGTAAGGGGAGGGGAGGAGCACGATATTCCGTTCAATATGGCGATACAACGAACGCCAGGCAATATCGGGCCAAGGCTCAGCATACGTGAGTCAGATTCAAATATCAAAACGAATGTCTTAAAGGAATTTTATGACTGGATTTTATTCACTGGATCTAGGGCGTTATTAGGAACATCTCTGTTTTTTTTTTTCTTTTCTTTCTTTCCTCCTTTCATGCACTCCTTTTCTTCTGCATTTCTTCAGTCTATTTTTTTTTCTTTTTTTTTTCTTATTTTCTTCTTTCGCGTTATCTATATTACATCCCTGTCGCATCTTTTTTTATTTATCTTCCTTCCATCCTTCCTTCTCTCTTATGTCTCCCTCTCCTCCTCATTCCCTTCACCCCCTCTCCTCCCTCTCCCAACTCTACCTTCCCCATCCGTTCCACGTTTGCTCCCCCCCCCAACACCCTACCTCTCTCTTCCTCTCTCTCTTCCTTACCTCTTTCGCTTTCTTAAACCCAGTTATCACATCCCTCGCCTCCCTTTCTCTTCCGTTTCACTTCCTTCACCACCCTACCTCTCCCCTCCCCCTTTCCCCCACCCCCCAACACCCTACCTCTCTCGTCTTCTCCCTTAACTACCTTTTTCACTTTCCTCTTCTCCCTACCCCTTCCACTCCCCCCTCCCCCCTCCCCCATCATCCATCCCCCCCCCTCTTCCCTCTCCCCTTCCCTCTGCCCCTATCGGTTTACAGGACACGAAAGATAATCATGATAAAAGCACTCGAACATACTTAACACACGCAGAACCTCTCCAGCGTTATCTGCTAACTTAACACACACACACACACATTTCGAACACGGGGAATATTTAGTGAAGATAAGGAGTCACGTGGGTTTGCAAGGAGGGGGGGGGAGGGGGAGGGAAATGAGGGAGAGGGAGACGGATGGAAGAAAGGGAGGGAGAGGGAAATGAGGGAGAGGGAGGGTGAGGGAAATGAGAGAGAGGGAGACGGATGGAAGAAAGGGAGGGAGAGGGAAATGAGGGAGAGGGAGGGAGAAGTAAATGATAGAGAGGGAGACGGATGAAAGAGAGGGAGGAAGGTGAGGGAGTGAAAGAGGGACGAGGAGGGAGGGAAGGAAGAAAGGGAGTTAGAAAAGGAAGGGAAGGAAGGAGAGAGAGAGAAGGAAGAGGCAGAAGCATGGAGGGACCAAGAGGGAAGGGAGGGAAGGCGTAGAGGGAGGGAGGGAGAGAGGGAGGGAAGGCGTAGAGGGAGGGAGGGTGGGAGGGAGGGAGGGAAGGAAGGCGTAGAGGGAGGGAGGGAGGGAAGGCGTAGAGTGAGTGAGTGAGGGAGGGAGGGAGTGAGGGAGTTAACAAGGCGCGAAGGTGACATGAAAGGGAAAGGGAGAGGGAAGAGGGGAGAGAATTCGAGGAATGGAAGAGGGAGATACAG
>NC_051402.1:6212750-6215250 GCF_015228065.2 Penaeus monodon
AATGTGTAAAATGTTTTGAATGTTTTGAATTGAGTAAGATGTACATCCATCGAATATGCTGAGTCACATTGCCAGGTCATGTGGCAATAAACCTGATGTTTTATTTGCTATATAATTTTTCCTCTTTAATTTCCTTGTTCTAATAATAGCTTTCTTGCATGTTATGAGGAAAAATCTCCTTCGGTTAATTTCTCTATATAAACTCTCCCTCTCGTTCTCTCTCTCGCATCCCCCTCTCTTTCTCTCTCTCTCTTTCTCTCTCTCTCTTCTCCCTTCCCCCCTTCTCTCTCTCTCTCTCTCTCTCTCTCTCTCTCTCTCTCTCTCTCTCTCTCTCTCTCTCTCTCTTTCTCTCTCTCTCTCCCTCCTTCCCTTTCCCCCTCCCTACCTACCCCCCTCTTCCATCATCTATGTCTATTTATCTATTTGTCTGACTCTCTCCTACTTCACTTGAGGTTTCCGTCTTCGCACGCACGCACGCACATACGTGTACCTCTACAAACACATTAAGAGATGTTAGTTTGCCTGGATCATCTGTCTTCATTTACCTCCTCTTTTTATCACCTTTTTTGCCAGTTCCTTCTTCTTGTTCCTTGTCCCTTATGCTAGTTTTTTTTTTCTTTTTTTTTTCTCTTATCCACCTTCGTCTCGTATTATTTTCGCATTTTCCTATCCTCCATTTTTCTCATTTTTCCCCTCTTCCTCCTTCCTCTCTTCCTTCTCTTTTTGCTCCTGCTTCTTCTTCTCCTCCTCCTCCTCCTCTCGTTCTCCCTTCTCCTCCTCTTCCTTTTCCTCTTCTCTCTCTCTTTCTCCTATTAATTTCCATCCGTCTGCTCTCACCTTCCCTGCCATCATAGAACTGCCGTTATCCTTTTTATATCTTTATATATATATATATATATATATATATATATATATATATATATATATATATATATATATATATATATTTTTTTATTTTTTTTTTTTTTTACATTATATATATATATATTTTTTTTTTTTTTTTTTTTTACGATCCCTATTCAAGATGAAATATTAAAATCTATGGTGTTGATGACGGTAATGGTGATGAAGGTGGTGGTGATGATGGTGATGGTGTTGATAAAAATGATGATGGTGATGATAATGATGGTGATGTTGACGGTGATGATGGTGATGTTGGTAATGATGGGATTAAATGGTAATTGGGGGTGTTTACGGGGATGATAAGGTGTTGGCGGGTGTTTATGTACTTAAATAAAGCTACATAAAAAAAAAAAAAAAAAAAAAAAAAAAAAAAAAAAATATATATTATATATATATTAAAATTATATATTAGTATATATATATTATAAAAAATATATATAATAATATATATAATAATATATATATATATAATAAAAAAATAAAAAATACTGATGATACACCATGATGCCAACATTATGCACAAACATTCGAAAATACTTTAGCAAAATTAACTTAATAATACCAAACGATAACGATATGAAAATTTTTGCTTCTTAAATGTTTTTTTAATTTTTTCTCACATATCTCTTAACTCACTCTCTGTCTCTGACTCTCTACTCTCTCTCGCTCTCTCCTCTCTCTCTCTCTCTCTCTCTCTCTCTCTCTCTCTCTCTCTCTCTCTCTCTCTCTCTCTCTCTCTCTCTCTCTCTCTCTCTCTTTTAATCTCTCTCTCTCTCCCCTTTCTTCTCTCTCTTTCCCTTCCTTCTCTCTGTTTATCAGCTCTGTTTCTCTCTCTCTCACTCACTTACTCACTCTCTCTCTCTCTCTCTCACTTACTCACACTTTCCCTCTCTTTCTCTCACTTACTCACTCTCTTTCTCTCACTTACTCACTCTTTCTCTCTCTCTCTCTCTCACTCACATTTTCTCTCTCTCACTCACTCTTTCTCTCTCTCTCTCACTTACTCTCTTTCTCTCACTTACTCACTCTCTTTCTCTCTCTCTCTCACTTACTCACTCTTTCTCTCTCTCTCTCTCACTTACTCACTCTTTCTCTCTCTCTCTCCCTTCCTCACTCTTTCTCTCTCTCTCTCTTTCAATCACTTACTCACTCTTTCTCTCTCTCTCTCTCACTCACTCACTCTTTCTCTCTCTCATACTCAAGGTGATCCCAAAAGACAGTTTTAACGAGGAAAAGGCACAACACGCCAGCATGTGGACACTCGAGGCTTTGCGAGCGACGCCGCCATGCTGGCCAAAGGGGTTTACGACCTTCGGTGCCTAGAATAACACTTTATTCCTTGCGAGATGGACTTGGTTCTTTCTCTTACTCGCTCTCTCTTACCCTCCGAGTTTCATTCTCTCCTCTCTCTCTCTCTCTCTTTTTCCCTCCGAGTTTCGTTCTCTCTCTCTCTCTCTCTCTCTCTCTCTCTCTCTCTCTCTCTCTCTCTCTCTCTCTCTCTTATCTATCTATCTATCTATATACATATATACATCATACATACACACACACACACACACACACACACACACACACACACACACCACACACACCACAC
>NC_051402.1:6220250-6227750 GCF_015228065.2 Penaeus monodon
GGAGGCAACCAGACGACCACAAGCGAAGGGAGGCAACCAGCCCACCCAGACTGAACCTCGTCTGACGAAAGGGTCCAAATGGGATTGTCTCGTATGACGTCATCAAACTGTGATGACGTCATCAAAATGCTATTGCTGTCACGAGCTCAGAAAAGTGAAGTTTGAAATGTGACGGGATTTTGCTTTTTTCTTTACTTTTTCTCTCCTCTCTCTTCTCCCTTTTCCCTCCTTCTCTCTTTTTCTCTCTCTCGCTGTCTGTCTGTCTGTCCTGTCTGTCTGTCTCTCTCTCTGACGATAATTACGATAATGATAGTAATTATGATAATGATGATAATGATGGGATGAGGATAGTGCGATGAGGATGAGATGATGATGGATGAGAGAGATATGAAACCCAAAGCAACAACGGCAACATGACACCACACCGATACGCTTTTTTGATTGCCTTTGTTTACGTTACTTAATGATCATGATGATAAAGAATATGATAATGACAACCTGGCGCTCATCATTATTACACTGATATCTAATTCGTGATGAAGACTTATAGGAAGGCAGCACAGTATTTCACGGTGTTTTATTTTTTTTAATTAAAAAAAAAAAAAAAAAAAAAAAAAAAAAAAAAAAGGAGAAGGAAGAAAGAGGAAAAGAATGAAAAAAAAATTTTTCTCTCCCTTATTTCTCTTTTTTCCCCACCCCAAACTCCTCTCCCCTCCTCCGCTCTCCCTCCCAATCACTACTATTAACCATTCCAATAAAAAAAAACTCACCATGCTGATGAAAACAGAAGGACGAAAAAAAAAAAAAACACGTGGAGGAAAAAAAAAAAGCTAAAAAAAAATTTGCTCCCCCGTACGAAGACTTACCCGCTGACTGGGATCCATTTTCCCGCTTAGAAGCCTCCGTTCAAGCAAGCAAGAGACGGAGAGCTGTGCCGCAACGAATACACAGCCTTCTCCGTGGCAACACAGCGAAAGGCAACAAGGATATCAACAGCAAGAACGGCAGAGACAGCAACAAAGGCAGAAGCAAAATCAACAATTAAATACAACAAAAACAGCAAGAGCCGGAAACCCAAAAACCCCCAAGGCGAAAAAAAACAAAAAGAATGTGAGCGGGGGGCGGGAGGAGAGAAAGAGAGGGGGGGGAGGGGGGAGGGGGGAGGGGGGGGGGAGGGGGGAGAGGAGGGGGGAGAGGAGAAGGGGCGAGAGGGGGGAAAAGGAGGCGAGGATGCAGTGTGTGTCTGTAGTTGGGGAGGGGCCCCGGGGAGCGGGCGAGGAGGGGGTGTGTGTGTGGAAGGAAAAAGTGGTGGGTAGTGAGAGGGAGAGAAAAGAGAAGAAGTAGATAGATGAAGAGGGGGGAAAAGTAGAAAAAGAGGAGAAGAGCAGAGGGAGGAGAGGGGGGAGGGAGAGAGGAGAGAAGAGGGGAAGGAGAGAGAAGAGAAAGAGAAGAAGAGAGAAAAAGAGAAGAGAGAAGAGAGAGAGAGAGGAAGGAGGGGGAGGGGAGAGGAAAGGAAAAGGGAAAAGAGAGAGAGAGAAGAAAAAGAGCGAGTGATAGTGTAGATAGATGATAGATAGTGTAGAGGGGGCAAGAGGAGAAGGAAAAGGAGCGAGAGGAGAGAAAAGAATGTAGTAGATAGAAGGAGATAGATAGAAGAGGAGGGAGGAAAGAGATGACAGTAGAAGATAGATAAGAGAGAGAAAAGGGAGGGGGGAAAAGAGGAGAGAGAGAGAAGAGAGAGAGAAGAGGAGGAGAGAGAAGAGAGAGAAGAGAAGAGAGAGGAGAGAGGGGAAGAGAGAGAGGAGAGAGAGGGGAGAGAAGAGAACGAGGAGAGAGAGAGAGAGAGAAGAAAGAGAGAGAGAGGAGAGGAAAGAAAAGGAGAGAGAGGGGAAAGAAAGAGAGAGAGCGAGAAAGAAAGAGAGAAAAGAGAGAGAGACGGAGAGAGAGAGAGGGAGAGAGAGAGATTAAGGCCGGCTCAATAATCATCGTTTATTGTTCATCAAAGCACAAATAGGTCACGTGACTGGCCGCTGGAACTCGCACCTACGCGGTGAGGATAACGGCGAAAGGGAGAGGCAGTTATCTTCACTTCTCTCTATTCATTCTTATCAATATTCTTTCTTTTGCTCCCCTCCTCTTTCGTATCATTTCTTTTTCTTTTCTTTCGTTACATGAGACGGAGATATAGAAAGATACAGAAAGGGAGGGAGGTAGAGGAAAAGAGAGAGAGAGAGAGAGATAGAGATAATAGATAGATAGATAGATAGATAGATAGATAGTAGATAGAGAGGAGAGAGAGGGGGAGAGAGAAAAAAGAGGAAAAAGAGAGAGAGAGAGACGTGACTGGCCGGTGGAACTTTCACCTACACGGTGAGAATAACGTTCATCTTTTTATGTATATATGTGTGTGTGTGTATGCATGTCTGTCTGTCCCTACATATAACACCTACACACGAAGACAATAATGAATGAATAATAATAATAAAAAAAAAAATAAAACACAAAATGAATACAAAAAACAAGCGCCAACTCACAAACCACACACACACAAAACAAAAACAACAAAAAACAAACAAACAAAAAAAACAAAAAAAAACAGAAAAGCAAGACCCAACAAACAGCAACAACAATTCCTATCGATCCCAATAAACAAGGAAACAAACAAACAGACAGAGCCAACCCAAATCCGCTCAGCCATCGCTCTCGCTCGCGTTGCATGCAAGGAGTTTGATCACGACTGCATTATTGCTCTGTCTCCTCTCGTCATGCCCTGCCTGCGTGTCTGTCTGTCTGGGCGAGTACGTGTGTGTGGTGGGTGTGGTGTGTGTGTGTACGTGTGGGTGTGGGGTGTGGGGGTGTGTGGGTGGGTGTGTGTTGGTTTGTGGGTGTGTGTGTGTGTGTGTGTGTGTTTGTGTGTATATTTGTTTGTTTGCTTGTGTGTATGTGCGTGTGTGTGTGTAGAGTTGTTTGTCTGTGTGTCTGTGAATCAGTCTGTTGTCAGCCCAAAAAGTTTACTTTCCGTTTATGATCATGCCGCGTTTTATATTGCGTTTAGCCCCCCCGCCCCCCCCCTCTTCCCTGTGTTTCTCTCTCTCTCTCTCTCTTTCTCTCCTAACCTTTCCATTTTTCTCTTTCTCGCTTTCTCTCTTCCCCTCTTCCTTCTCCCTTCCTCCTTCTCTTTCCTGCCTCAATCTTTAAAAAATCTTTCTTCTTCACCCCCCCTTATCAACAATTTCCTCTCTTCTCTCTCTTTTCTTCTACCTCCCTTCTCTCCCTCCTTTCTTTTCTCCCTCACTTCCTTCTCTTACCTCCCCTTTCCCTTTCTCTCTCCCTTTTTCCCTTTTTCCCCTCTCTCCTGCGCCTGTCGCCTTTTCCCCCGCGGTCAAAACCTCTTTTAATTTCCGAAATAGATTACAATCTCCTTTTTTTCTGCGGTCGCCTGGAACATCTGACCTGCGTGGACGAGGGGAGGGGAGGGGGAGAAGAGGGGGGGAAGGGGGGAGAGGGGGGGGAGGGGAGGGGAGGGGGGGAGGGGGGGGGAAAAAGGGGGGGGAGGGGGGAAGGGGAGGGGGGGGGAGGGGGGGGGGGGGGGAAGGGGGGGGAAGAAGGGGAGGGGGGGGAAAAGGGGGAAAAAAAGGGGGAGGGGAAAGGATAGGGGGTAAAAGGGGGGGAAAAGGGGAGGGGGGGGGTAGGAGAAAAAGGGGGGGTAAAAGTATGGGGGGGGGGGGGAAAAAAAAGGAAAAGGGGGGGGAAGGTAAATAAGGGAAAAAAGGGAAGGAGGGGGGAAAAAGGGGAAAAAAGGAAAAAATGGGGGGGGGAAAAGAGGGGAAGGGAAAGGTAAAGAAGGAGGAGGGGGGGGGGGAAGGAAAAATTTGGGGGGGAAAAAACAAGAAAACCCGTATTTTAAAATTAAAGGGAAAAGATTTAATTTGATCCACGAATGCAGGCGGATATGGACGAAAAGGGGAAATGGAAAACGAGAGGGAGAGGGTGCGGATGAAGGAGGAGGGGAAAGGAAGGTAAAGGAGAGGAGATGGAAAGGAAGAAAAGGATTAAGGGCACTAGGGAGAATAGGGGAGTAGGAAGAGGGAAAAGGAGAGAGTGAAAAAAGGATTGGAAAGATTAAAAACGAAAGGGAGAGGAAAGGGGAGAAGAGGAAGAAGATATGAGAAGGAGAGGAGAGAAGGAATTAAAAGAATGAGAAAGGAAAGGGGCAAAGAAAAAGAGGGAAAAAAAAGAATACGGAGAGGAAGAATCACAAAAAGAAAGAAAGAAAGGAAGAATGAAAGAAGGAGAGAAAAAATCGAGTTGCTAAATATAAAAGACGAAGGAAAATCGAAGAGAATATCAAGAGGGAAAAAAAATATCTAGAAGGCAACACGGATTTATAGAATGTGTTGAAACTGCATAAATCTAAGGTGTTGTTGCAGCTCCAGAATGCAACGTGGAAATAACATGCACGGCAGCAATATGATGATAATGATTGTGAAAGACGAAGAGAAGAGGAGCGAGATAATGAGAATTTGAAAATAATAATAATTGGAAAGATGATTGCAACAACAATGATGATAATGGGTGTGGAAGGAGACGAAAAGGAAAGGGAAAATGATAAAAATAGAATTGATAATGAGAAACACATGCACAGGCGTCAGAATAAAGGGAAGTTAAAAATAAAGCGTCATATGCTTGCACACGAACACTGATCGAAAGAAAATTGTATGCGAGGCCGACGATGAACTTTCTCTCTCTCTCTCTCTCTCTCTCTCTCTTTCTCTCTCTTTCACTCTCTTTCACTCACTCCCCCACTCTCTCTCTCTCTCTCTCTCCTTCACCCACTCCCATCCCCCTTTCTCTCTCTTGCTTTCTCTCTTTCCCTCATCCCCCCCTCTCTCCCCCCATTCTCTCCTCTCGTTCTCTCCCCCCCCCCCTCTCTCTCTCTCTCTCTCTCCACCCCCCCCCCTCTCTCTCTCTACTTCTCTTCCCGTCAAATGAGATTCCGAGAAGAATAAGAATAAGCATAAGAATATAAAGGTCAAAGATAAGGTTAAACAAAGACCACAATTCGTATTTTGGTAAAACACAAGTCAGGGGATAAAGAAGGAGATGAGAGAGAGAGAGAGAGAGAGAGAGAGAGAGAGAGAGAGAGAGAGAGAGAGAGAGAGAGAGAGAGAGAGAGAGAGAGAGGAGAGAGAAATAAGAGAGATAAGAGAGATAAGAAAAAGAAGAGAAAGAAGAGAGAAGAGAGAAAAGAGAAGAGAGAGGGGGAGATAGAGACAGATACAGACAGACAAACAGAGAAGGATGTTGATATATCGAGAGAATGAGAGAAATCAATGCTTCACCTTCGTCCGCCAGATGTCGAGAGAATCAGAAATGGTGAAGAATGTAACATGCAAATGAGGCGTGAATATCTGAATTCTAATGTTGCCTTTGACACTGAAAATTGGAAACATTCTTGGCCCCGTAGACACCGAAATACTTCATGGAACACGAGTCGCCGGAGTGTAGTGCAGCTGTCTTTACAAAAATATAAATCTGTCCTTTCCCTGGTAGAGCGACCGAACGCCAGGCCACGATTTCGGTCGCGCTTTGCCTGCCGCCGAATGTGAGAGTCGCACGGCAATCGCACGGCAGTCGCACGGCAGTCGTACGACAGTCGCACGGCAGTCGCACGGCGGTCCCACGGCAGTCGCACGGCAGCCGCACGGCGGTCGCACGGCAGTCGCACGGCAGTCGCACGGCAGTCGTACGGCGGTCGCACGGCGGTCGCACGGCAGTCGCACGGCAGCCGCACGGCGGTCGACGGCGGTCGCACGGCGGTCGCACGGCAGTCGCACGGCAGCCGCACGGCGGTCGCACGGCAGCCGCACGGCAGTCGCACGGCGGTCGCACGGCAGTCGCACGGCGGTCGCACGGCGGTCGCACGGCGGTCGCACGGCAGTCGCACGGCAGTCGCACGGCAGAAAAAGTCTGTAATAAGTCTGGATTGTCTCACAGCAGCCGTAATACAACCGTCTTCCTTCTTCCACTGGAGGGAAAAGAAAATGGGTTTCTAAGCCGGAAAAATGTGCTGCTGGATATCGAACGCCAGCAAATGATTACGCGCCATTACGCAACTTTTCAGAACGGCGTCACAGGAGTACCCAAGATCACCTATTTTTCTTCCTCTTTTTTCTTTTCTTTTCTATTTCTCTTTTTCATAAAGTTTTTCCATCCTCGACTTCTTCAATTTCTTCATTTATTTTTATTCAAGTCCTATTTAACCTTTCTATTTTCATCAACTATTTATCGTTTTCTTTCAGACCTTATTTCTCTCTCTCTCTCTCTCTCTCTCTCTCTCTCTCTCTCTCTCTCTCACTCTCTCTCTCTCTCTCTCCGCCGACGCAATAGACCTACGATGAAAAAATAATCACTTCCTCCACGCCTAATTTGCCACTAATGTCACTCTCGAAATCAGGAGATTACTTTCTGATTTTTTTAAAACAATTTTTTCTTGTTTTTCTTTTTCTGTTGCCAACGGAAAACCAGAAGAGACAGAAGAAGCAACTCTTTTTCAAATATTACTTAACATGTGAGTTCTTGTGCTTTATCCCCTTCCATTCTCGTTTCTATTGGATCTAAATACATCAAACTGTCGGCGTAATCATTATTCACTCTACATGGACGTTCCACGATAACTGCTATCTCTCTCGTTTAATCCACTCTACCAACATGAGATAACAACCATAATAAATACTACATCGCCATAAAAAAAACAATCTAATATTTAGTCTAAAGATCTTATGCCGTCTTCGTTATTTTTTTCCCCCCCAAGTCGCAGTCTTTAGGTGAAATCCCTCTTATTTTTACCTCGAGCTAACTGTCGCTCTGTAAGTCGACGGGACTGAACACGAGGCTAAAATTGGCTCCCTTTTCCCCACCTGCCGAGAATGACGTCGTTATGGGCGCCAATATTCAAAATGTTTTCTCGCTTTTATTTGTCTTTCTCTTCCGATTGTCATCAATACCGCGTTTTCTTTAAATTCTAGTGGTTCTTGATCTTTCTTTTATGGAATAAAAGATAAATAGGCCTACACATACAAGATGCACAGCAAAGCAGCTTTAGTCTATCAAGTTTGATTAAAAACTGACACGTAACAGACAAACGAACAGATAATCGGACATATGACGAACATAGATCTCCCCTTTTGACACTGAAAAATGGGGGGGGGGGGGGTAATTTGAAGGACGGATGGATGGCCAGACATGCATATTGATGAACAGACAGGCGTGTCCGCGTTCGTGTAAGCGTTCGCCGTGAAGAATCCGGATACGAACGGGTTCGGGGGGATTGGGGACAAACTGACACTTCTGCTTTATACGGACAATCCGGGGAAAAGCAGAGACGGAGGAGAGGAGGAAGGAGGAGGAGGAGGAAATGCCACTCGGTTGCCAGGGCTACGAAAGGAAAGAGGGTGGTGTTGGTGGGGGGGGGGGAGGAAATAAGGATTAGATAGAACA
>NC_051402.1:6230250-6235250 GCF_015228065.2 Penaeus monodon
GTTTGCGTCTCTGCAACTGATTTCCTAAAAATGGGCGTTGCAATTATATAGTACTTTCTCCTTTTCAGCGAATTAGAAGGGCCAGAACTAAAGCGGACAAACCAGAAAATATTTGTTAATATACAGTGATACATTTTAAAGGTTTATATATATAAAAAAATATATATTTGCTAAAGCTTATAGAGACAAACGCTTTGATGTGAAAATATCTGACCTAAATTCCAAAAGTCCACTGGATAGTTATCGCCTCTTTGTCCACAAAACAGAATTATTAACGTGAAAATATTTTCATCCAGCGTGAAAGAATCCAGTTTAAGATATAATGATGATGATGATGATGATGATGATGATGATGATGATGATGGTGATGATGATGATGATGATGATGATGATGATGATGATGATGATGATGATGATGATGATGATGATGGTGATGGTATAGTAATAATAAGATTGTGATAATAATAATGATGATGGTGATGATGATAATAATGATAATAATAATAATAATAATAATAATGATAATAATAATAATAATAATAATAATAATAATAATAATAATAATAATAATGATAATAGCAATAATAACAATAGTAACAATAATGATGCAAATATTACTTTCAATAATGGCAACATTAATAAAAAACAACAAAAAAAACGTGAACACTAATAAAATTTCATTCAATATATTCATCAATGAACGTGACAATGAAAATACTGATTTCCTTGACAAAGTATTATGGCAGAAAACAACAATGCGATAGTAATAATTCAACTTGAAATAATATTGTTTTGCCAAACATCGACACATATTAAATTTTTTAAAACAGTTACAAAATAATTTACTGTCAACAGAAAGGAAACATCTTATAAAGAAATAGTCATATGTTGGTCTGTAATTCTGAAAAACACACACACACACACACACACACACACACACTCACACACAAACACACACACAAACACAGAAAGAGAGAGAGAGAGAGAGAGAGAGAGAGAGAGAGAGAGAGAGAGAGAGAGAGAGAGAGAGAGAGAGAGAGCGAGAGGGAGAGAGAGAGAGGGAGAGAGAGAGAGAAAGGACAGAAAGAGAGAGGAGAGAGAGAGAAGAGAGAGAGAGAGAGAGAGAGAGAGAGAGAGAGAGGAGGAGAGAGAGAGAGAGAGAGAGAGAGAGAGAGAGAGAGAGAGAGTAAGTGAGAGAGAGAGAGTGAATAAAAGAAAACTTTGAAAGCACTTTATGGAAATACCAAATCACGTGTTCTCGCTGCTGACGGCGAAACAGATTTTTCCTTTCCCTCGAAATCCCAGCAGATCTTGAGAGAGACGTTTTAAAAAGCACTTTTCATCATTTCAGAGGATTATACTGTGAGGTTTTAGAAATCAGGGTTTACATTTCGCCACACTCGTAGTCCAAGAAACCTCACTAAAAGTCCTCACGATCTCTAAGCTTTGATAGATTATACACACACACACACACACCACACACCAACAACACACACACACACATACACACACAAACAACAAACACACACACACAACACACAACACACCAAACACACAACACACACAACACACACCACACACACCACACAACACCACACACACACCACACACACATTATATATATATATATATATTATATAATATATATATATATATATATATATAATATATAATAATATATATATATATATAAACTTTGTTACTGCATGATACAATTCTCCATCTGTTGTTTACATGCCAACGATACCATGCGTAAAAACCAGACAGAAGCGGTATCGACACAACGCATGGCACACCGTTTATGTGTGTAGCTGACTTCCAATACCTTGCACTGACCATACCAAAGAATGACACAAATATCACGGCAGGCCAGTGAGTAGTTTGGAGAAAATAAAATGCCAAATTTGGGGTCAGTCTAAACCTAAGCAGGAAAATGGTGAATTGGGTCATCGAATAATAAAATCACTATTAAGAAAACCTGGTGGTTACGATTGGCGCTAATCGTATCCTGGAACGAAAATGAATAAATAAATAAATATATCTAAAGACCATTCCTAGGTAAGGGAATGAAACAATATTCAAACTTTTACTCTCGAAACCTACATACAGATTTAGAAAACGCCCTTGTTACACAGAGCGGAAAACACGAGGGTAAACAAGCAAAATGTGTCACAAGCAATGAATGACCGAGTAAAATGGAGGAAATTAGTCAATAAAGTTCGAGTACACGCTCGACGTAACTCTCTCTCTCTTTTTCTTTCTTCCTCTTTTTTTCCTTTCTTCTCTTCTACTGTCATATGCTAGAATCTACATTCACCTACTCTCTTTTCTCTTCCTCTACTAGATCTAACTTCTCTCATCTTATCTTCTTTATCTTCTTTCTCTCTCTCTCTCTCTTCTCTATCTATCTTCGATATCTCTTCTATCTCATCTCTCTCTCTCCTCTCTCTCTCTCTCTCTCTTCCTCTCTCTAAATCTCTCTCTCTCTCTTTTTTCTCTCTTCTCTCATCTCTCTGCTCTCTCTCTCTTCTCTCTCTCTTTCTTCTCTCTCTCTCTCTTCTTTCTTCTCTCTCTCTCTCTCCTCTCTCTCTCTCTCTCTCTCCTCTCTCTTTTCTGCCCCCTCTCTCTTTCTTTTTCTTTCTCTTTCTCCTCTCTCTTTCTTTTTCTTTCTCTTTTCCTTCCCTCTCTCTCTCTCTCTCCTCTCTCTCTCTCCCTCTCCCCCCCTCTCTCTTTCTCTCTAACTCCCATTCCTTCACTCCCTCTCCCTCTCCCCCTCTCTCTTTCTCTCTCACTCCCATTCCTTCACTCCCTCTCCCTACCCCCCTCTCTCTTTCTCTCTCACTCCCATTCCTTCACTCCCTCTCCCTAATTCCCCTCGTTCCCGCAGTTCAAGGCCATCGCGTCGCGAAGAGGTGCAAGCAGAACTGCCACATAATTTATTCAAAAACCAGACACTCCACACGGTCAATATAGCGAGTGGATTAATACCACTGCACGGGACGGACGCGGCTCTTGTATGTTGCATGTTGTATGCATGTTTTATGGGGATATACATGTGGTATGTTGTTGTGTAGTGGTTAAGTCTTGTGTGGATGTGCAGGTATTATGTTATATGTTGTTGTGTGTCATGAGTATATTTGCTGTGTGGTGATGTACCTGGTTGTAAACAAACATGTGGATGTGTGTGTGTGTGTGTTGTGTGTGGTGTGTGTGTGTGTGTGTGTGTGTGTGTGTGGTGATGTTGTGTCGTGTGTGTGTGCTTGTGTGTGTCGTGTGTGTAAGTGTGGTGTAAGTGTGTATATGTGGAATGCACTATCTATGTGGTACAGTAACAAAGAGGGATGTCTCGATGAAAGACCGAATATATAAAGAGGGGAAGAGAGGAGAGACGAGGAAGGGGAGAGAGAGAAATGAAATAACAAAAGGGAGAAGTGATGGAAAACAGGAAAATTAAGAAGATAGGAAGAGAAAGAAAAAGGAATAGATAAAAAGAGAGAAAAAAATACGAAAGGGTTAAGTAGAGGAGAGAAACATATAACATGATGTGATTTTATTATTGGTTGCTTCCCTTGTGCCTCTTCCCTCTCCTTCCTTCCTCCCTATTCCTTCCATCGTCATTCCACACTCTTCGTTTCTTTCGTTTTATCATCCTCCTCCTCCTCTTCCGCAGCAGGCACGCAACATCTTTCTCCTCCTCCTCCTCCCCCGGCACCTGTCACGAACTCTTTCTCCACTCCTCCGTTCGCTGCCTCCTCAGCCCTCCCGCGTCTCCTCCTCCTCATCGCATCCTCCTCCTCTTCCTCCTCCCCCACCTCCTCGCTTCTCCTCCTCTCTCTCCATCTTCCCCTCCTCATCTTTATCCTCTCCTCTTTCTCCTCACTCTATTAGTCCTAATCATCTTTCTCCTCCTCCTCTTTATCCTCCTCCTCCTCCTCCTCCGCCTCCTACCCTCCTCCTCCTCCTCTTACTCTTCATCCTCCCCTTCCTCCTCCTCTTCCTCCTCCCCCTCCTCCTCTACCTCCTCCTCTTTACTCCTCATCCTCTGTCACGGCTCAAACTCCTGTCTTTTGGAAGCCATGGTTAGTCGGTTCAGCGGCGGTCACTAGGCAGTCTCTTCAGCTTTTATTCTTCGGCCTCCTTGTGTCTCTAACTCGTCCCGTTTGTCAGGATTTTCGGTATTCGGCCTTTCTCTTTCAGGTCTCCTTAATATTCGTCTATAGTAGATCTCCTTTTTTTTCTCTTTCCTCTACCCTTCCGATCTGCTATGCTTTTCTTATTCTCCTCAGTTATTTTCTACTCCTCCCCTCCTCTTCATCTTCTCCACCTCCTCATCGCCGTATCCTCTTCACTCCTTCATTCATTCTCCTCTCTTCTACTATTTCCTCCTCATACTTTCTTCCTTTCATCCCCCTCCTTCCCCTTACCATCTCCTCCTCCTCCTCCTCCTCCTACATCCGCCCTCCCCTACACTTCCCTGTGACCTTGTAAATGTCGCTGTGCTTTGACCTCTCCTGGCGACCAGAGTGACCCGAGGCAAGAAGGAGGGGAGGCGGTGCGGGAGGGAGGGGGGGCGGGAGGAGGAGGAGGAGAGAGGTTGGACAGAGGAAAGAGAGAAAGAAATAAGAGGGGAGAACGTTGGAATGGTTCTTTCCGCCCATTTAATTTCAGGCAACGACAAGGATGTTTGTATCATGCGTGTGCGTATACATACATATTTACGAAAACACACACACACACACCCGTGTATATAAATATATATATATATATCGATATATAATATATATAAATTATACTATATATATATAGATAATATAATATATATATGTAATATATATATATCTATATATATACATACACACACCACACACACAACACACACACACACACACACACACACACACACACACACACACACACACACACACACACACAAACACACACGCACAATATATATATATATATTATATACATATATATATAATATAAGATATATATATAAT
>NC_051402.1:6247750-6260250 GCF_015228065.2 Penaeus monodon
GTCCACAGTAGCTTCAGCCTGCAGAACCCCCTCATGAAGAACACCCATTACGGAGGGTCTTGTGAAGCAAAGACACGCACAAGAACCTGGCACTGTGCAGCAGTGTGCGCAACACAATCCCATAGCTATAGGCTCGAAGAGATTATGTACTCATTGTTGTTCGACACTAATCAAGTCAGTCGTGACTGGAATGTAAAACTGGAAAGATCTCCGTCTCACTCCCGTTTTTGTGAACTGACTGGGCGCGCAAAATGCATACCTCGTATATATTAGTGGTGAGCAATGTTTTACACTAGGAGAATAATGTGGATTTAGAATTACATATGTATAGGTATGTGTATGTATATGGTTATTATTATATCATATATATATCTTATTATATAATAATAAATAGATAAATAAATAGATAAAATAAATAATATAAATATAATATATATATAATATATAATCATTATATATATATTAAATATAATATTATATATACGTACACACACACACACACACACCACACCACCACACACACACACACAACACACACACACCACACACACTACACATTATATTCAATATATTACTAAGATATATATATGATAATTATAATATATTATATATAGGTACAAAATCAACCACACAAAATCACAAACACAACAACAAATATAATAATATAATAATATAATATAATAATATATATATATATATAATATATATATATATATATATGAATATATATATATATATATATATAATATAATATATAATATATATATATATACATATATACATATATATATATATATATATATCATATATATGAATATTATATATAATATTATATAATATTATATATATATATATATATATATATATATATAATATATATATATATTATATAGCTCTACTTTCATTTTATAAATATATAGTGAGTTGTTGTATTAAAAAAATTTATTTTTAAAAAGACGTTCGACTTTACACATGCCTTAATAGAATAAAACAATATTATCATTCATATCCCACGTCTTCTTTGTTCATTTTACTTTTTCTATTATAACACACCTAAGCTGCAGCACAAGGAAATATAAAATTTAAACAAAGTAAAATATGCGATATACGCCTACACATTATCGCGGTTAATCATTGCCTGTAAAATCAGTCCTATGTGCAAATCGCCCGAATGATCTAGCATCTAAAACTGCTTTAGTGTTTGCTTGGTTTGCTAACTTTTCTATTATCTTATATAGACCTTGGAAACGCGTAGCCAAGAACCGCTCGAAACACCAAGAAGCAGCAACCTCCGATAACCGCAAGGTGGAACAGCAGTGGCCGAGAATTAATGGCTTTTAGTGCCCTTAATCTACGGTTGGCATTAGATTAGGGGCCATTGGCAGTATCAGTCGTACACGTGTGAGTCACTAAATTATAATTTCCTACTAGGAAAAAATATACCTAGCATACACATAGACACACACAGACACACACACAGGACTAGCACCCCACCAACGCAGAGCAGCCACCTACACACGACACCAACACACATGTGGGTGTGTACATTATTACCCCAGCAGGACTTAGGCCTCTCTCACTTCATTATTAAGAGGTTATTTGGCAGTGCCATCCTTGCCTGATTGGGTGACCTCCCTAATCAACCGAGGTCCACTTGAGACACGGCAACGTTTGACCTCTCAAGGCGAGAAGTCGTTTGCTCGCCGTGAGATCGGGACTCGAGCCAGCAATCGAGGCGCTAGGCATTATACATATTCTATCATATTATTATATTTATTATTGACTGACTCATGGTAGATGATACTATTGTAGTTTCATATATGAAATATCTGCCCTATGGACGTGGGTGGTGTTGAGTGAGTCAGTTCCGTGTGCAGTTGGTGTGCCGTGTGTTACTTTGTTCGGTGTCCTTGGTCGTTATGGTTTCCGGTTTTGGAATTGACGTGTGATTGTTGCTGGTGGTTTTTGTGTGTGCTTTGTGTGGATTTTGCCCGGCACTGGCTGGCTGGTTGACTCGACTGAGTCAGATTGGTGGTCGTGTGAAGGTAAGTCCGGCGTACTCAACCCATCAACCCTGACATTTGATATGGCTTAAATTTATTGCAATATATATGAATATGATTATGTATATGCTATATTATTATATTTATGTAAATATAATTTTTTATAAATTATATATGATATAAAAAAAAATATTATATATATGATATTGGTTGGTTTGGACGTGGTAGTAGGTATTGATGGTGATAGTTTTGTATAGGTTGTATACGGGGCGTGACTCAACCGTCGACTAACAACACACATACACATTATCCAATCTAACATCACACACACATCCACATATTATATAATTAATATATATATAATATATATATATATAATATATAATATATATATTATAATATATATATATATTATAATATATATATTATTATATATTTTACATGATATAATATATATTATATTATAGTCTTGTCTTGGTTTCTTCTTGTTTTATATATGTATAGTTTTTATTTTTATTTATATGACCAAAACTATTCCCTGTCAAGATAAGATACATAACACTATATATATATTATATATATATATATAATATATATATAATATATTATATATATATATATATATATTAAAAAACATAAAAATATATATAAATAAATAAATATATATATATATATATATATATATATATACACACACACACACACACACACACACACACACACACACATTAATGAACACGCACAGAATGTGTATGTATGTACATGTATATATGAATATCTGTTAATGATGTCAAATAATTTTTGTTACTATGAACTACTTTGTTTTGCCTTTCAAATTGCACGTCGAAAGTTACCACAGTGAAATCATTGACCTTTCACTTTAAAACGATTATCCGAAACTGAATTATTCTTAACTGTAATTAATGAACTAGCATCCGTTGGGACTGCACGGACAGTGTATATATCAAGAGACAGTGAGAACTATTGAGATAGTCTGGTAAACACGTAAGTCAGATAAACGCGAAGTAGACAGTAAGAAATTTGTTCTTTCCCTCTCTAGTAGACTTTCTGTTCTTCAAACAAGTATGAGGACTTAGATGTTTTATTTGATGTATATCAAATATACAGCCCAAGTCAGTGCCGGTCCCAAGCCCTGGTAAATAGAGAGGGATGGTGTCAGGAAGGGCATCCGGCCATAAAAGATAGAACCTGATCATGGCGAACCATATAAGAATGGGATTTTTTTTTTTTTTTTTTTTTTTTTTTTTTTTTTTTAGCTTTGTCCCATTCTTATATGGGTTCGCTATGATCAGGTTCTGGCAGATATTTTTTTTCTATGGCCGGATGCCCTTCCTGACGCCATAAATGGTAAATATAAAAATCATAAATACTGATAAACTGAAGAATCCTCCTCAGCCAGTCATTACCAACAGGCGTGACGATTTTATTCAATTTACTGAGTGAAATGTTGCTGCTTTTCTTCAAGGTACCGTATCTGAGAGATCCCAGGTGTTCTGAACACAAGTGAACCATCGAATACGAGCAAATGCACCATCCATCTACAAACCCTTACTTTAGGCTCGTCTAACATTTGCGATCTGTAATTTGAGGGAAATATAAACTTAGGTCTGGAATCTGCGACCTGTAATCTCTCATTTTTCGATATACACGTTGCGCATCGCCATCATGTAATAATCAATACCAAGTCGTTGCTGGGAAATTATATATATATATATATATATATATATATATATATATATATATATATATATATATATATATATATATATATATATATATATATATATATATATATATATATATATATCAAAGAGTCCGAGGAAGCTTTTCGGCTGCGCATGATTTTTAAACATTTCATCTGTATCTAGAATATTATTATTTCGTAAGTGCTTTTCTGTTCTGATTATTGTCAGTTATTTAGCGTTTGCAGTTCACAATAAAGAAAACATGTTGATTGATAAAGTAGTGTACCGTATATTTGTACTAAAAGAACGTGAAAAAAGAACTGTTAAGTTCGTAGAAAACGGAAAAGTTACGGGGAGACTTTCTCCATTTAATGGTAGTTACAGCAGTAAAAAGTGTTGATGATAATAATTATCACTATCATTATCATTATTGTTATTAATATCATTATTACTATTATTATTATTAGTAGTAGTAGTAGTATTACTATTATCATTACTATTATTATTTTATTATTATGTATGATAAGGAGAAAAGGAACGCGTGAAGTGTTGTTATAAGGACACAGGGAAAACAGAGGAGCAAATACGGGGGTAAGGTATAAGCCACTGAGAAGCTTAGCATACAGAAAAAGGAAGAGTATGGAGATGGGGAAAGGTAGCGTCGACTTAGTGTGACAGGCTCTCAACTGGAAAGGAGCGGAGGGCACTGAGGGTTAAGGGAAGACCGCAATGGTGGATTGTATTAAGATGAGCAAAAAGGGAGATGAAGGTATAATAGATATATCATCCATAATCAAGAATGCAGAGGATCTGGGTAACACGAAGATGGAGGAGGGTTTTGCGGTTTGACCCCACAATATATAGGAGTCTTGAAAGTCGGAGGCGGCGACGGGCTATTTATTTTATGGAAAAGATATGGTTTCGCCAGGAGTAAAAAACAAAAGTAACGCAAACAACATGCCAGAATGACGGTATTGGAGCGGAATAACATACAAGAAGAGTGGAGGTTAGGTGCCTACACATGTGCGAGAGAGAAGGGTGGAGAAAAGCAACAGCGATGGCTCATACAGATACTAATGATACTGCAGACTGGAGGAGTTGGCAGAGTAGGTATGGTCGGGCCAGAGACAAACATGGTTAAATCATCCGCATACAAGGATGACCGGTACCTTGCGGTAGAACTCAAAATAATTCCATTGGCAGCAAGAAGGAATAAGGTGGTGCTGAGCACACTGCCTTGCGGGACACCTTCGAACTGAGAAAATGCTAATGTGAAGGGGAATTTTGACCCGGAGAAGGCGATTGGAGAGGAAGTCTTATGCCTAGAGAAAGCAACTGACAAAGAATATGGCACCGGTATTGCCCGGTATCCCGACATGGTTGGGTATCCTGCAGACGTAACTGTTTTCTGTCGTATAGACAGATAAAACAGATGTACTTGTATCTTACAGACTATAGGATTGATAGGGTGTATAGTCTGTCTGTAGTCTGTATGAGTTGTGTTAGTCGGTAAAGATGGTAAAGGGTGAGGAAGAGATGGAAGACATGCGTTGTAAAGTGAAGAGGATAGCATATAGTTCTGTTATAAGGACACTCGATTCTGGAGAAAAGAAGTTGCATACTGTTGTGTAGAGGAAAAACACTGGAAACAGTAGCCGAGATTGCATTTGGAGCTGTCTGTATAGAGTGATCATGGATAAATCAGAGTGGGAGGGGAGAGAGGGTGGGATGTTTGATTTGGGTGGATCAGGGGAAATAGAAGTTCAATCACAGGGAGGAAAAAAATGGACAGAAAGAGAAAATGAGGAATGGGTGAATGTGAAAGCAGAGTATCCATATGAACTGGGAAAGGTTTAAGTAAACGTAGAGAGGTGTGACTGAGGGACGGTTAGCTTGAAGAGAAAATTGGTGAAAACGAGGACAGCTACTTAAGACACAAAAGGGTACGACGTCGAGAGAGGGATAGTAGGCCTGATTCAGTATATAGGCTCTCAACTGGAGAGGATCGAAACGCGCCTAGGGGTAAACGAAGACCGTAATATATGTGAGACCCATATCAAGGCTGGAGAGGATTAGGGTAAAATGGAGATAGAGGAGTGTTTTGAGGACTGAACTCCAGGATATATATGACAGTCTGTAAGAGTCGGAGGCGACGGCGGTATTTTTCTTTAAAAGGATATGATTTCGCCAATAAGTTTGGAGTCAAAAATTAAAACAAGGAACTTGCCTGAAGGGTGGAATTGGAGCATCATATAGAAAGAGTGCAGATTGGGAGCCAATACGTTAAGGAGAGAGAAAAAAAGGAAAAGGTTATAGTGGTAGAAAATCGAAAGCTGTGGTTGGTGCCCAAGAAGAAACTGATGTTATTGCCGACTGGAATAACTTATGGAGGGCTGGTATGGAAGGACCAGACGCAAGAGAGCTAAATCATCTTATAGTGATGACCGGATTCCTGGTGGTAAAGCTGAAACTAATCCGTTTACAGCAATGAGAAATAAACATGATGTTGAGCACACTGTCTTGTGGAACACCTTCGAATTGAGGGAAAGAAGAGGGAGAAAAAGAGGCAAATCTGACACGGAAGGTGCGATCAGGAAAAAAAGACTTCATAAAAACACCCATATTTCCGCATATGCATCGGAAATATAGTAGTTGAAGGTTATGGTGCGCCATATGGCAATCATTTGCCTTCTTTAGATAGACGGCATCTAATACTGACTTACGGCATGGAAATGCTGAGATTTGAGTCTCGAAATAAGCAAAGGCTGCGCTTTGACTGCGACGATATCCAAACTGATTTGGAGAGAGATACCACATTGATCATCCTTTTTAGTAGTTTGCATAGACAGCTTGTGAGTGCTAGGGGACGGTAGTCTTGAGGAATGGTATCAGGTTTGTTTTTTAGGAAAGGTAGTACAAAGGGCTTCACGACATCGGGAGAAAAGTTTACGGCCGTCCATATGTTATTGAATATTGATAGAAGGAAGGACAACGAAGTAGGTGGGGTGTCGTAACATACGGTAATGTATACCGTTTGGGTCTTCGTGAGTGTTGCGACATGACTGTAATGTATAATAGATTTCAGAACAAGAAAGAGGTGCATTATAAAAATCTGTAGAGGACAGGGAGCTGGTGGATGCGGTGTAGGCATGTTATCTTGGGTCAAGGAACTTGCCTGAAGGTCGGAATTGGATGGGTGTCATATAGGTAGAGTGGATGTTGGGAGCATATACGTGAACGAGCAAAAATGATGGAAAGGGTTTTAATGGTACAAAATCGAAAACCGTAGTTGATAGGCCAACAGATTGAAGTTATGACCGGGTTGGAAACACCGAGGGCAGCGGGCAGTGCAGCAACAGTGCTTTGCAGGGTGGCCAAAAGGCCAACATTTCTGACACTGACGGGGTGGGGGTTGAGATGGTCTGACAAGGCAAAATTCTCCTCCTATATAGACTTTATGGGGAAGGTCATGTCTACGAAACGTAATCTTGGCAATATTGATGTAGGACTTAAGGCGGCCCTGGGAGGAATGGTGATACTTTATCATGGCCATAATCAGTAAGGCAGGCAAGTGGGTCGTCTTCACAGTCTGATCGATCTGTCGTATACTGTGCAATCAGCCGGGGAGATGGCAACAGTTCCAGTACATGTATTAAGGGAGGAGTGGGGTTTGGAAGAATAGGTTTGCCAGTGAGGCCTACCCGGGAAGATAGTAAATGGGCTTGAGACTCAGATCTAACTATGACAAGACGTGAGCGATCGGGGCGACTGCTGGAAGGAAACTTTGCCTACTTGTTTTTGGAGGCACAGCTGAAAGAGGAGGGTATTATCAGAATTTTGAGGGTGAATCACAAAAAAAAACCGGTCCCACTTAGCTGGGCTAAAAAGAGTACTCAAAAGGTTTGTAAAAGTGTGAGAAGGAGGGATTGGTGTGGAGTAAGACTACTGTGGGGGTGAGGGCAATAAGGTTGAAGAGTTGTAGTAAGGGAGGAGGAGGTAGAAAATGATTTTTGTGCAGGAGTTGAGTTGGAGGATATTGTGAATGAGGAAGGGGTTAAGTTAATTTTGGCCGTTCATGACTGGCACAAAGTCAGCCTTTCAGCCTTGGCTCAGAGGCCCACAATTCTGACATTGACGGGGAGGGGGGTTGACATGTTCCGACAGGGAAGCACTCTCCCCCAATATAAACATGATTGGGGAAGTCAGGTTTGTCAAAGGTAATCTTAGCAGTATTGGTGGAGGCCTTACGGCGGCCCCTAGGGGGAATGGTGTAGCATTGTACTGATACTGCATCATAGTTCACAAGGCAGGCAGGTAATCTGACCAATCCTTGTAGACAGAGCAGATGGAGACAATCCTGGTACAAGTATTGTGGGAGGGATGAGGCTGGGCATGAATGGGTTTGCCAGTGAAGTCAGAATTGATAATACTTTAAGCTTGGGTTTCAGATGCAACTGTGACAAGGTGCGAATGATCGGGACGGCTGTGGAAGGAAACTTTCCCTACTAGTTTTTGGAGGCATTAATGGAAGAGACGTGTTGTCAGAGTAGGGGGCTATAGGGGGATCAAGAAAAATTGATCCCATTTGGCTGTGCTAAACTGAGTATTCAGAAGGTTTGTAGAGGTGGGGTATAGTAGAGGGCCGGGACATGTGGAAGAGGGAGCTGTGTTGAGAAATGGGCAATAAAGCCATATAGTAGTAATAAGGGAGGAGGAGGTAGTAGCTGAAGAAAGCTTTGGGGTGGAGGAGATGAAGTGGAGGATTTTGGGTGAGGAGAAATGTTTTCTGGAGTTTGAGTAATGACCTGGGTGGATGGTTTGCCCTGCCCTGAGGTAATTGTACATATTGAGGAAGGGGTACTGTTCAGAGTAGTGGTCAAAGGTGAGCCTGGAGTCAGTCCCCTTGAGGGGTAAAGGCAAGAAAACTAAACAGGAGACCACCGTGCTCATAGCTCCCCCAGGCCATTTATGACTGGCATAAATAAATAGAAATGGAAATGGGAAGAATAATTAGAGGAGACGAGGGCTGAGGCCCAAGGCAGGGGTGATCACCAGCATTGGGTCCCAGTCTCCATCTCTCACGGCAACAATAGGCATGGAATTGATGGGGGGTGGGGGGGATAGGAAAAGATTATGCAAAATTAGTTAAGTTGAGGACTGAGGCCCCAGGCAGGGATGTTCCCCAGCAGTAGCATCCAATTAGTCAGTAACAGCAGTACAAGATAAAAGAAAATATTTCCAAAAATCAAGGAAATGGGTAAACAAGTGAGAAGGTAAAATACTAGTAACTGGCTTATTGGTGACTATGTACAAATGGAGTCATCATTGTGTAAAGATTGTTAATAAATTAATAAACTAAACTTAGTGGCAAGTATGTATGCCATCCCCAGTGGCACTGATTACCATTACAGTTGGGCAAAAATAAAATAAAAATGGTTATAACTTAAACATTTTATGAACACCAGTTACACAAAAAGTAACTATTTAACAATATATTTGTTCATTTTCCAAACAAATTTATATTTGCACTTACAAGTGATAATACAACTGTGACACCAACCTTGTTGGCACAATTACATTAGATTAATACAAAAAATTGCATAATGTTATGCTATATAACTAACACAGATGATGATATAATCTTTGTTTAATTAACAGACTTAGGATTGTTAAGGCTGAACAAGACTGCCAAAACTGTATACTACAGTAGTTTTCTGTACTTAAATACACAAAGTCAAATTTCCAATTTTTTTCTTAAAATGTATTTCTCAGGAAAAAATACAGACAGACAGACAGACACACACACACACACACACACATACATTAACAATGTAATCCCTTCCTTAGAATGAATTTCATACATTTTCCTTCTTGACTGTTGGCCAGCAATTAGCTATAGAACTCACTGGTTTTTAATCTTGTATCATACTATATCCATTTAAATATTCATCTAAAAACATTCCTATTTTTCTGCACACTCACACTATGAGGGAAGTTAACTTCTCTCTCTCACAATCAAAGACCATACATTTACAGATTCCACCTGTCTACATGTGTGACCTTGGCCGACCACGCCCCCTTCCTCTGCCCTTGCGGAGAGCAGAACCCTTAGAGGATGATGAGGAGCTGGTGCCCGATGACTTGCTTTGCCGTCCACTGTCCAGCTCCACCACCAGAGGCCCGCTGCTCCGCCTTGACCTTAGACTGATTCCTCCACTCAAGGTAAATGTCCTAGTCACAATGCCTTGCTGCTGCTGTTGCTGTGATGTTTTAGAGGAGGTGCTACTACTGCTCGACGACTCAGTGGTGCGGGTAACTGTAGTGGTCGTAGGGGTGGTGGTGGTTGTAGTGGCAGTGCCAGGAATACACTGAGTGCTGGCTTGGGATGTTGATGGTACCTGCTGTTGGCTACTGGTCGCTACTGTTTTCTTTGTGTCACTAGTTTTGCTGACAGTACTGCTGCAATTTTTGTCTACCACAGGTGTTGATGTTGATGGTGAGGATTGTGATGTGGATGCTGAAGAGCTGACTGCAACTTCTGGCTGAGACCCAGAGGAGTCTACTGAACTAATGATGTGAATACTGGCTTCAGTGGCCATGGTGGTGGGTGACACAGGGTTCCTGGCCCGCTCACTCATCTCTGATGCTGCCACTAGTAGAGCCAACTCACCTGCTGGCACCACAGAAGGCCTTGTGGTTGTGGCTGTGGCAGTGGTTAGACCCTTTGGGGACACAGCTGCCTGTGCAGTCATACTCTTTGGCAGCAGCGATGTGGAGGTGGCAAGTGTGAGGGGACTTGATTTTGACTGTGCCAGAACAGCTGAGTTGGTAGTTGACTTGGAGACAGCTGCCAGGATGGTAGAGGATGTCATAGGGGTGCTTGAGGCCATGAGTGTGGGAGATGTGACATTGGTGGCAGGTGTAAGGGCCATGGTGGTGAGGGTACCTGGGGTTGCATTAGATGGGGAAGTTGCAGCTCCAGGTGTGGCCGTAGTGACCAACATGACAGTGGGGCGAGAGGCAGTGGTAGCATTCAGCATGCGGGTGCTGCCAATGGGCCGGCTGCTGGGGGAGGCCATGAGAGGGCGTACAAGACGAGGACTGGAGGTCAGGATGACCCTTCCCCTACCACTTCCACCTACCATGCCTCCCCCATTATTGCTCACACCCCCAGCACTCACCACAACCGAGCCCATACTAAGGGACAGGGGCTCTGTGGAGGCACTTGTGGCACAGCCTCCAGCAGGAACACCCAAGGTATTGGTGATGACCATGGAAGGACTTGCCATCCTCACATTGGAAGCAGAAGTCACGTTAGTCAAAAGGAAGGAGGCAGCTGATGTCTTGGGGCTGCCCGAGTACACCCTGACTCCCGCACCAGCACCACGTGGGCTCACAGAACTTCCTGCAAGGGCAGTCAAGAAACTTAAGTATCACATAAGCTCTGAGGAAGAATGTCAATGCTTCTTGCAAATTATTATCAATCACTATTTACCCACTGGACCCAGGTGATGTGACCATCATATCATGAACAGAGTTGTCACTTTGGCTGTTTCAGTTATTCTAAGAAAATTTTTAAGCTATAATCAGTTTTATAGGGCTAATTCAGGCAAAATTTTTTAGGTCTGTGGCCCTTGGGGAGAGGGCAAGAGAGACTTTGACATCCATGATTATGAAAAAAAGTGGCTGAGGGCCGGATGATGGGAAGACGCTATTTCCATGCGCAGGATTCTATTCCTACCTATTGTTGCACATGGTGTGTTACAGAACACTGAATGATACAAAAATATTAAAAAATGACAAAAAAAAAAAAAATGTTACTTTATGTTACTGCTATTACATAGAGTTGAAGACTACTTCAAGAAATGATATGGAGTCTGTGCAAGGAAAAGTAGTCTATTACTATCTTGATACTGCATATTCAAATGACAAATATAGTTCTTGAAAAATATGAAAGCAAAAAAACAGTTATGCAGAAAAGGAGAATAACATTGCAAAGGGGAGACAAGGAGTCTTGACCCCACACAAGAGTGTTTGTATGAGCTGGGCTACAAGCCATACCCAGGACAGTCACCACTCAAGGAAGCCTAATGCTGATTTTGGACCAAAAGTAGACAAAGCACTGGATCCCATGGGTTAGGATCTTTACCTTGGTGTTCAAAAAAAGAATTAAAAAGATTAAAAAGAAGAACCAAAAGCCTGCTCATACCTCTCACAGCAGCCTGGCTGTCTGTGACCACCTCACTTGTGGACAGCAGGATGGAGGTAGTGATGGGTGTGGCCATCTTGTTGCCATTCACATTGATGACGCCACTCTTCCCATTTGCCTGTGTGCCTGCAGCAGTAGGTGTCCCCAGCCCCATGATGCTGCTCAGGGATGCACTCATTGCCAGACCCTTGGAAGTATCTGATGTAAGTTTGGTGGTGGAGGTGGTGGTGGTGGTAGTGAGAGTGTGGAGCATTGGACGGGACTTGGTGGATGGCCGACCACGCTTGTTCCAGCCCACAGGTGTGACTATGGTGCTACCCACGATCTGAGAGGGGTAAGGGGGAGGGGTTTAGGCTATTACATTAAAACAAATGCTTCTGATATATATTTAGTGTAAAGGATAAATGTTTGCATTGACATACATCTCACACAATCATATTAATCTAAAAAAAGTAAATAAAACAATTATAGGAATTCAAAGTAATACTGTACATACTATCATCACCATCCTCCTCCTCAATATCATAACAATGACACCAAACATACCAAAATCATATCCACAAAAGAAAACCACACTCCTTG
>NC_051402.1:6265250-6267750 GCF_015228065.2 Penaeus monodon
ATGAACATTTTACAAACTTTCAAGTGACCAAGGTATAATCACAGCCTTTTGTATCACTTCCATCCTTGGTCACTTTACTAGGTGAACAGATTTGTAAGGCAAGATAAGACATGGCATCAGCTCTTGCTGTTAATGAACCTCTGTTGATATCATATCACCTCGCTCTATATCAATTTCCTTAACGAAATTTAAAGCTCAAGCCTGTTTATTGTTTTCTCCATTATATTTACTCTACCAGGGGTTACTAACTGATTACCGGAATATAATAGCCTCTATCCTTTCCTTATATCAACAGAAAAAAAGAAGAAAATGAAAAAAACTAAAGTATTCTCTCTGAAAATGCCATTCCAAAGAGAAAAGGATGAAAAATAAATTACTATCTAATTTTCACAACTAGATGGGACTAGAAAGGTCAAACTTAATCTTTTTGTTTATACTGTCTCCATATTCTATTTTTCCTCACAGCAAAATTTCCACATATCAAATAAATGAAATTCTACTTTTAATATACATACAAACAAAAAGTTCTCTCAGAGTTATTTGTGCAGTGCAGTAACTGTTTTCATTAATATTTTTGCATTTACTATCATTTCTTCTTTAAAAAGATAGGTGTTTTAGCTATGAGAACACATATCAAAACAAAAAAATATGAAATGCAGACCAGGTAAGCTGTAACTTAAGACTTTCAAATGAACTTGCTCTTAAAAAAAGGAAATATTTGTATTTTGTGCAACAAATGACTGACTTGATTGATGTTTTACAAAATGGCTTATCTCAATAGCTGGAATAATCACATTATATTCTCAGTAAGTAATTAAAATACAGCTTCACGCAAACATCTAATAATATCCAACTAGTTTTAGGGGCAATTTACAAGATCTGTGGAGACTTTCTCTCTTTCCAGTACCATAATCATTCACAATTTTCTGTTCTCTTGGCTTGCATGCAGAGGGCAAAAATGAGCTCTGGTGCAGCATGAAGGCTGCTCTGGGGAGGACTTTCACCAAACGATGAGGAGCAGGTTTTTTAATTGTGACCTTCTTCCACCTGCTTACATTCTTGGAGGCAATTTCTGGTCTCTGAAATGACTTTCCACTATTGAATTCACTCTTACTGATTTCCTTATCCTTTGCCCACTTAAAATGGTTCTCTCTTGACTTCTCTTGATGCAACACTGTTTGTCTAGCAATGTTTGGAGGTGAGGTGGCAACCTTGTGTCACCTCTACTAGTTGAAGTCCTTTCTGTGGTTGATGACTGTGTTTTGTGTGAATTTAGCATTAGGGACTTTAACCTTATCACATGCTTCCACATGTTCCTTACTCCCTCTTCCTTCAGGAGCTCTATGGGGTCCATTCTCTTCACTGCTCTTACATTATCTTTTTTGATGCACTTTTGCACCCTCTTTTGGGTTATATGTTTGTGCTTTTTCTCTGCTGTTTTTTGAGTAGACTTTATCAACTTCACTGATCCTTTTGGTGTGGATGCATTGCCTGATGAAGCTTCTGACTTCAACTCTTCGCTTTTTGGCTGCACTCTGTTGGTAATTTCACTTGTATCAGAGCTTTCTTCCCTAACACTTGTAGATGCTTTGCTTTTCTGCTTCTTACCCGAGTATAAATCTCTTAAAACAACCACTGCTTCTTTACACTTGAGAGTTTTTACCTCTAAGGGTACCTTCTCCACCTGCAATGGATCTTCATAGCTTTTATTAGAAACTATTTTTCCTGGTGAAACATTCACAGATTTTGTCTTGATATATTCCTTGCTTACATTTCTATTACTTGCATAACAGGAGCTGTCATTCCTTTCTACATGAATCTTTGCATTTCTGGGTGGACTACTGAACTGAATCACAATGCCAGACTCCGAATTCTCATACAACTCCTTTCCTACATTCTTCCCAATTAGTTCTGAAGTTGTACTGGTATCTGCCCCAGCGTTCACCTTTCTGAAGATCTTGACCCATTCTTGGCACTCATTCTTATCTTTTTGGGATGTATCAGAGGAACCTTCAGCAAAGCCTTTTAAGTGCTGTCTTACTGTGAATGTTTTTTCTCTTTTGATGAAACCTGGAAGACTCTTACTTTTTGCACAGTATTCTTGGCTTTGAAGATCTCCATATGAATTTATCCCGGTGGAAGCTCTACTTTGTGACATGGCTGGGTCTTGGGAGCTAAAATTCTTCCTGGGAGACAGATGATTCTTTATTTTGGGAGAATCCAAGGCAAAGACCTCCAGTTCATTTTCTTTACCTGGCTCATTAGGACTCTTGTGTTCTGTCTGTCTTTCCTGCACAGCTGATTTGAAGAGAGTGTTGGAAGATGATGTATTAACTGAGTAATTACTGTTCTTCATGCAAAGCTGAGGAGGGACTTGTGCCATGGACTGGATTCTTAACCCCTGCTTCATAGCTTCTGGGAGGTTCAGAATGTGCTTAGGCCCTGGTATCTTAGTCTGGACTGGAATAAGGGTTACAGTGTTAGGAGATGAAAAATGGTT
>NC_051402.1:6272750-6280250 GCF_015228065.2 Penaeus monodon
ATTGAATTTAAAAAATTATCTATATTTAATTGGATTAAATTAGGAAGATTCAGAGGGAAACTATGATTAAGCTGAAGGCTGCTTCATTAGAGTGAACACAAGTGAAGCAGTAAAGTAAAAAGGCCATGTTTCCCTGTACTTTCCTTTGTTGATTCATAATTTACAATGAATAACAACTTGTTGAAAAAGTTAAAATGTTAAAAGCCTCCTCTTGCTGTATGCCTTTACTTGGGATTATGCACTGTTTATATATATATATATATATATATATATATATATATATATATATATATATATATATATATATATATATATATAATGTTACCCAAATTTCAAACTTCTCCTTTTAGCACAATATACCCATTCACATTATACGACAAATCAACTGCTCTGCATGCATAACTGATTAATACCTATTCAATCTTGTTTATCAAATTCAATCATATTACTGTTTTGCCAAAAATCTGGTCTTAACCTTTAGACAAATCAATATAGGATTTATTATTAACCCAATGCCATTGGGTGGTTTCCAGACATAAAAGCCCTCTCTCCCGGGCTGTATTTGTAGTGGCCCGAGCCCTGCTGCCGGGAGATTGTGTCGGCATCATAGCACGAGTGGCATGATTGTACATGCGCACCACGACGGAATATAATCAGGCACACGTACATGCCACCCGGCAGGAAAGGGTTAACATCATTTTCTTTTATATAAAAAAAATCAAAATGCATCTCAATTCATATCCATAAAAGTTTGAACCATTACAAATGAAAGTTACAAAATGACTAAAAATATCCAGTAAACTCACTGTAGATAACTTTTTTACATTCACACACACACACACACAAAAAAGGTTCTGCCATCAAATCAGTTTATACAATCCTTTCACTGTAAACCTGAATAGAATAGTACAAATCAGTATTGTAAATTCAGGTTTTGGATTTGAGGACAAACAGTCACAAAACCATTGAGACTATTAGCAATACTCAAGTGAAATACCTCAAAGTGCCAACTAATCAGTATCTGTAATACCTTAAACTGCCAGCTAATGAACTGCTGTAATGTCTCAAACTGTCAGCAAAGCAGTGACAGTGATACCTAAACAGTGATATCTCAAACTGCAAGCCAGTCACCTGCTGTGATACCTAAACTACCTGCTATCAGTCAATCAGCCACTACAATACATCAAACTGCTTTCCAATCTACTACTGTGATGCCTCAAACAGCAAGCTACAAGAAAGTGACTTTTCATTTAATCAATGGTGTTCTTTTGAATATACATTCACCATTTGCAAGCACCTGAATCATGTGCTCGACCCACCATTGAATTTGTCAATAAAAACAATGGGCCATTTTCTGAAGTCCCTAACTAGTTTACATCTTTCTGAAGCCATTCAATCTCACATTCATGTGATTGACCCTGACTGACAAATTGAGTGATCAGCTTTAACACTTAGTAAGTGAGTACATTTACTGTTCACTGTAGTTTTTTGTGAATGATGTTACACACAGATGGTTCCAGAAGTGTTCAGCTATGAAGAAGTCAATTAAAAGGTCTAATGTGATATCACTTCATATTCAGCTTGATGTAGCAGACTCCTGCACCTAGTGTCTGGCCATTGCCAGAAATAACCCAAGTTTATCACGCTCAAGGATTTCTGTTACCCGGCAGTGATGGGTTAATATAAAAGTTATAGATAAATGGGTCAGTTAGGTTTACTAATAGCTGACTACTTGCTGACTAAGTATTTGTGGAGCCATCTATGTGTACACATGATTAACCCTTTGATCTGGGTGATACGACCATCACATCACGAAAAAATCTGGTTGCAGGCTGGGTGAGGTGAACCTACCGGTGTGAGCATTTCAGCTGAAGGCCAGGGTGAAGGGAAAGACTCACCCTGAGTGCACAAATTTCTTGGGAGGTTTATTAGACTCATTTGGCAATTTTGCATTATTCACATTGATGTATAAATGTGGAATGAAAAGTCCATAAGCCTGTGACTGGAAGAGTGCTGGCTCCAAGGAAGACACCATTTCCATGCTCAGCATCATATTCCTGGCACTGTGACCAGCAATGCAGGTAACATTATAGAAAACTGAATATTATGAAAATATTTTTAAAAATGACATAAATAACAAAGTGCTACACACTTTTATTTTTCTTGCACTGAGCTGCAGACTACCTTGAGAGATGATATGGCCTAAAAGCTAAAATTGCTTATGCATAAAAAGAGGAAATAACTAGGAGGCAATGAGTCTTGTCACCGCACAAGTTTGTGTGCTCCTGGCCTACAAGCCATGCACCCGGCAGAGAGGCAACTCACATGAGAATAATGCCTGGATATTTGGACATGTGACCATGGAAAATAAAATCTATTTAGTATTCTCACTTTCACATTCACTTCAAATGCAAATCACCGTTCATCAATTAATCCGGAAAGCTATGGTACCTGCCCTTTTACATTCCCATAATAATTCTTGATTACTCGGCAAAAATGCATAACTAACAACCTTTACCAAACCAACCAACACTCATTTTTCCCTTTCCAGCAGAAGCATTCAAAACTCAACCTTGGAGCTCCACTTGTTACCTTACCCAAGTCAACCACTGAACCTTCTTATGACAAACTTAAAATAAAACTGGAGCAAGCAAACAAGACATAACTTTGAAGCCTTAAAGACAAGGTTTCTTTTATTTTCTCTGCCAAAACAACCCCAACCACCATATATTTAAGATTAAACTTCTGACGCAGGCAGTTGTTAAAGACTAGTCTGATACGAGCATTTTTTATATCAATGAATATGTCAACAATATCTTAAGTCGATACTATTTCACATACAAAGGTGCAAAGCAAAATTTCTGTACTTTTTCCTCTTACAATTAAGTATCATCATTCTTGGTAAACATATATGCAACTCTAAATTCTATAGCCTTAGATGTAGTTCTGATCTACAAAGCAAATATTTTGTGGAAGTCTTTTTTGAAAAGACAAGACAGCACAACTGAGATCTTTCAAATTTTCAAAATAAATCTTTTGACCTTATTAACACTATACAACAAAAATTATAGTCTAAATTGACAAATAAATATATAAATAGTCCTTCTGTATGAAATATTATTAAAAATATGTCCATCCACAAATACAAGTAAAAAATTAGAATCTACCAGGTACTTTAAGTGGTTAAATATATTCTATTCTCAAGGGACCCTCTCTATTATGAACGATCAGAATGTTTGAGATGTTTGCATCTTCTTTATTTCAGAAAAAAACGTGGTTTGGATGTACTTGTTCTATCTTTTTTATTTATGTATATGCTTCTTAAAATTGGGAGAAATATGTTTTTTTCATCAAAAGGAAAATGAAGTATCTTACACAGCTACGTGTATATAATAATAAAACTGAATTAAGTGGAATGAAAAGTCAAAAGCTTTTGAATGAAGGAAGGGAAGAGAGGAAAGAAAGGAGTAGGGAAGGGAAGGGAAGAGGAAGGAAGGAGGGGAAGAAGGAAGGGAAGGAAAGAAGGGAAGGAAGGGAAGGAAGGAAAGGAAGGAAGGGAAGGGAAGGGAAGGGAAGGGAAGGAAGGGAAGGGAAGGAGAGGGAAGGGAAGGAAGGGAAGGGAAGAGGAAGGGAAGGGAAGGGAAGGAGAGGGAAGGGAAGGGAAGGGAAGGGAAAAGGAAAGAAGTGTAAATGAAAAGAAAAGAGAAGAGCCAAGAAGAGAAGAGAAGAAAAAAGAAGAGAAAAAAGAAAAAAAAGAAATGAAATGAAATAAGAAAATAAATAAATAAATAAATAAATAAATAAATAAATAAAATAAAAGAAGAGAAGAGAAAAGAAAGGAGAAAAGAGAAGAGAAGAGGGGAAAAGAAAGAAAGAAAGAAAGGAGAGAAAGAAAGAAAGAAAGAAAGAAAGAAAGAAAGACAGAAAGAAAGAAAGAAAGAAAAAAGAAAGAAAGAGAAAAAGAAAGATGAGAGAAGCAGAAATCACAACTCAGAAGAGAAGAAGGTCAACCTAAAAAATAAAAACAAAAAAAAAGTTCTGGTGTGTTTTTACTGAAATGTAGAAAAAGTCCCCATAGATGACAAATGAAGAGATACATGCATACACTGAGAAGCAAATATCTTGTTTCACATTTCGCTTCCCTTCCTTCCAGCCTTTGTTCAAGCTGTAATTTTTGACTTATCATAAAAAAAAAAAAAAAATTCTTTGAAAAAAAAAAAAAAAATCTTTGTCCCATTCCATGTTTAAACAGTTTTGCTCATATTTTCCATAAAAGCTAGATAATATGACAAACAAGATTTATATTTTGTAAAAATGTAAAATATTGGAAAGCTTTTTCATATGAATATTAGATAAAACAGAATAGAGACTCCAAACCACTGTATTTCTGAATAAAATGAGGCATGACTTGTTTTCTATGATTCAAAATGAAAACTTGAGTCAAGATGGAAAGCATCCCACTTTTCACCTAATCAAAAATTTTTTTTACACTTTTCTATCATAGAAAATTATCAATGGCATATTTTTTAAAAAATCCAAATCAGGCTTTGATTCTTATTGCATAAGAATAAGAGTAAAATCACTACAACAAAAATCTGGGGAGAAATTAATCACTACTATAATATATGGAAAAAAAAAGGAGAGGGTCCTGCAAGTTGAAAGCTCTTTCCTCTCGCCTTGTAACCAAACCAAATGTATACGTCACTGCCTGAATGTACAATCTGTGGTGTGAATCACACTAAAGAGAATACTTTACATTCTGAACAACATTATTAATAATTATCTTGAAGATAAATCAGTTTAAATCCTTATCCTTAACAAACAGCCCATTTTGATTCCCTTTCCCAAAGCCTGTCAGGGAGTCCTACAACCTTTTTTACGGATGGCACTTTTCGGGCACGGCAGCGGTCGTCTTTTCCCCATCAAAGAGCGACTTGTCAACTTGTATTTACCACCTGAGGTTCGGGGCGTTCCCGGGTTGGAGGCTGAGGAACCATCACTGTGGGGGGTATGGCTCGCTGAGGGGTGGTACGGAGAGGTGCTTGGAGTTGTGTGGGATGAGTCACCACTGCTGTATGCGAGGCCTGGTGATGACAGAGCTGAAACGCCTACTGGAATCTTCAGGCTACCTCCCATCAAGCTGATGGGTGTGCCTGATGAAAAGTAGGGTGATTAGTGGGCTTCTCTGGATAAATCTATTCTTGGGGGCTTGCTCTTTTCATGTATAATTGCATTGCATTGGTGCAGTAAGCTGGGCAAAATTATTTACAGTATTCTGTTTTGATTTTAATGTCTACTTTTATAACCAAACACAATTCACTAACACTGCAAATCTTTATGTTATTCATATCAAGATTCCTCAAAAAATTCCCCTCCCAACAGGTTTCTTTCTACCCTACACCCACTCCACTCACTTGGTCTGGATATCTTAGCAGGGGAAGGAGGTGCAGAACCATCCAGGGAACTGCCTGTGGATGTCTTCCTTTTGCGAGTCCCTTCCTTGCGTTGCGACTTGGGAGGGAGGGGGTTGGTGAAGGAGGAGGTGATGGAGGAGTGTGGATAGACAGTGGATGAAGTCACATAGTGACTGTGGGAGGGACAAGGGCTGTAAATTGAGGATGAGCTGCCACTGCTTTCACTCAGCAGGTGAGAGAGGAAGTCACCAATTTCATCCTGGGGAAAAATGCATTTATCTTATCAAGACTGACTTCCCTGTTCCACACAGTATTGGAACTGATTTACCTGTTCAGAAATTTTTAAAATAATTAACCCCTTGGACATGACCTCTCTGTAGAAGGTGTGCTGGTGGTAAGCCAGTTCCCCATTACCTGATCCTGTCAGTGATCTGACTTGTGAGAAAGAAATCCCCCTCATAAAAATGTTGGATAAGTGACGCCCTCTGATTTCATTACAAATACTCAAATGTTCTTTTCTGGGCATGTTGTAGTCAAGCAAAAAGGAGTATTATTGGAGATTTACCTCCCTGACAACAAAAATAAATTTCTACACAAATCAACTTTACAAAGCTTGAAATAATTATGAAATACATTGGAAAAGATCGTATATGCTTACAACAATACACCTGTCCACCATGGACTGTGTGACACCTTCCATGTGCCGCTTCTGGCACGAGAGGCGCAGATGTGAGTCGGCTCCCCCTACAACTACCAGCCCTGTCTCCACACGCAGACGCATGCGAATGTCCTCCATGTCGTCCACGCTGTCAAGTAAACTGCTGTTTCAGACTAATTTCAAAATCAAATTTGATATCAGGCATGAATGTCCAAGGTAGGTTTTGATATCATACAGGAATATATTTCAGCAGTTCAGAGATTACAGTGAGAAAAAAAAAAAAAAAAAAAAAAAAAAAAAAAAAAAAAAAAAAAAAAAAAAAAAAAAAAAAAATCCCTCTTTCTTTTTTACCTTAGTGATATATATATATAAATATAAATATATATATATATATATATATATATATATATATATTATATATATATATCACACACACATATTTGCCTGAGCATCCTCTTAATGGAAGTACTGGAGACAGATATATTACGTAGTGATGTTTTCAAACATGAGTATGCAGAGCAGATCAAAAAGAATCTGTCAACAGCAACAGCAGTCAGTGCTCTGAAGTTACTTTCAGTAATTGAAATTAGTTGCTACTAATGCTGTTTTTTTCACTTAGACCCATAAATGACTTTCTTATCCCTGTTTTCATACATACATACATATATATAGAGAGAGATATAGAGATAGAGATAGAGAGAGAGAGAGAGAGAGAGAGAGAGGGAGGGAGGGAGGGAGGGAGGGAGGGAGGGAGGGAGGGAGGGAGGGAGGGAGGGAGGGAGGGAGGAAGGGAGTGAGGGAGGGAGGAGAGAGAGAGAGAGAGAGAGAGAGAGAGAGAGAGAGAGAGAGAGAGAGAGAGAGAGAGAGAGAGAGAGAGAGAGAGAGAGAGAGAGAGGCTTCCTAAAACCTACCTGACATTTGATGCCTTCTCTCCTATGATGAAGAGGGTTGGGGTACGGATGTCCAGCAATGGGTCATCTGCTTCCCCTCGCTTGCCTGTCGCACCTGTCACTGGAAACCCAAGGCAGATGTTTGCCGTCACCATCTCTAGCATGGACACCTGTCGAATTGAGATCATATAGCCCCATTGATTCCAGGAGTGCAATTATACATGCTTCACTATGGTTTTATCAATTTTGTTAACCCTTTGCTGACGGGTGGCATGTACACACATACCATGGCATGGTGGGACTATCTGCCGGGGGGTATGGACGAACATGCCATGAGTTTTTTTTTTTTGTTACAATCATGGCAAAAGATTATTTTTCTGCCACTGAAAGTGTGATTAAGTCGTCTTTAACACCTTCTCATTTTTACTGTGAAAAAAAAGAAAGAAAGAAAGAAAGAAAGAAAGAAAGAAAAAGAAAGAAAAAGAAAAGAAAGGAAAAGAAAGAAAAGAAAAAAAAAAAAAAAAAAAAAAAAAAAAAA
>NC_051402.1:6285250-6292750 GCF_015228065.2 Penaeus monodon
ATTCTACCCTTGTGGAAGTAGATCGGACCATGTTGAATACTCTTGGGAAAATTGAAGGCAAGCAACAAAGAGGGGACAGAGTCCAAAGATTCCTTGGACATCCGTACATATTTCCTTATCATGTCGCTGCCTATGGGCCGCTGAGATCCCACATACTGCCAGGCAGAGCCCTGGAGTGGTAGTCTTGCCAGACACCACTACATGGTAGCGTATGAATGTTGTGGCAGAAAGAGTTAGCACCAATTTCTCGTTTCAATAGAGAGTGCCAACTTAATCCACCAATACTATATATGACTATATGACACTCAGCATTAAAAACTAAATTAAACTAAACTAAAGAAAGAAAAAGAAAAAGAAAAGAAAAGAAAAAAAGAATCACTCACTCGCTGTAATAAATCAATAATCAAAATTCAAAAAATCGTAAGCATCATAACATTACCGGCTTGTGCTGATTGAGCGAAGGCACAGCTGGGTCCCACGGTCTCTTCAACAGGAGGTTCAGGGCCTCCACGCTGGCGCCTCTATGGGTGCTACTTAGGGCCACCATCTTATCCACCAGGGTTGGAATTTTGGACTTAAGGGTCTGTGTGGGGGGGAAGGGGGAGGGGGAGAGAAAAGAAGATTAATTTGTTTTAGTAGATATCACAATAATAATAATAATAATAATAATAATAATAATGATGATGATAATAATAACAATAAAAAGACAAAGAAGAAGAAGAAAAATTCAGAAACAAAAATATATATACATATTCAAGAATAACACCCAAGCCTTAAGAAATTCAATGAATCATAGATAAATAAACAAACACACCAAAATAAATTTTAACAATGTTGACACAAGGTCTGGGAAATTCCCACCTGGAGGATGTCAAGATAAGCAGCCAGGTAAGGAAGACTCAGGTACTGGAGAAGGATGGAGTGCAGCCACTGGGTCAGCTTGGAGTCCCAGTTCACTCTTGCTAAAGCTTGTCTGAACTTAGCCGCTGTCTTGTCTGCGTGGAGGGGAGGAGAGAAAAGCAGTGGTAGAGAGATTCAATGATTTAGGATTTTCTTAAATTCCTTCTAAAGGAATATATACTAGCTGTGAAAAAATGGGTACATCTCACCCAAAGATAAAGTAGGAGAGGAGGAACATAAGAAGGAACAAAGACAAAGATAGAGAAGACAATGAATGGTAAATCCAGCAAAAAATTCCATATCTTTACACTTTATGGATACTCAAAGCTTAAGCCTTTGCCAACGGGCATGGCTGTCGTACATGCTATGCCCACTGTGAGTTTACTTGTTTAATTATTTTTACACATAGATGGCTACACTTGTACTAAGTCACCAATGAGCCAGTTACGAGTACTGCCTGTCTCACCCGTTCATCCTTTTCGTTGATTTACGAAAATATTTTACGTTATCTTATTTTGCTGTTACTAATGTTTATAACATTATATTAATTCTAATGTTTACAATAAAACTAACAACATCGATATTCATAGCACTAGTAAACAATTCGTTTTTTCCGCCAATACAAGGAAAGGTGAAATCAGGTAAGGGCACAAGATCTACTAATTGACTCCTTTGTAGCTAAGCACTAGCAGAGCCATCTATGTGCAGAGACATTTCATAAAAATATAAAAAATGAGCACAGCATTTTCCCCATTTTTTATTAATTTTCCCCGTCAGCATTGGGTTAATGCAAACCAAAGCTACAAGCTACAATATGAGAACCTGTTTTCAACCTAATTTTGCATACAAATTATCTTTCAAAAGACTTAACAATTAATATTTTAGTAATTTGATGGTTATAAATACATAAAGCAAAGAATGTCCATAAAAGTCACAAATAATTATTTGGTAACAAGTCTTATCTAGCATTGTTGGCAATTTGTCAGCCATCAGAAAAATAACAGGGAGAGGTCAGAGATATGTCTATGATCACTTACTGCTATGCCACACACCAGTAGCACATATGAGACAAGTCAGAGGAGTGTCATTTCCATGTTAGTGACGTCTCTCAGATGTTCAGAAACTTACCAACTTGCGCCCTCCTCTTCACAGGTTCATTATCCGAATCTTTCAGACTGAGGCGTGCCAGCCTGTCAGAGTCAAGGATCTGTACAACTTTATTAAATAGGGCCATCTGTGGTTCTGTCCATCCAATCCTGGTGGGAAAAGGAGATATGTCTGAGTACTGACTTTAGCAGAGTAAAAAATATTTTTTGCTTTGTAGAAGGAACATCCCATGCTTAACTCAACCATGATAGGTACCTCTAAGTGAAAAACACCCTAATTTCCAGGTAATAAACATAGTGCCATTGCTAGGGGCCCACACCTGACACAAACATGGTGGGATACCCTTACTGGAACTAAAGCTGGCTACTGTCCATTTCTGGCCATCTTACTGGTGAGATGCCTATCATTGTTGGGTTAAGTTAGTCCACATAATTGGAGACTGGACAGTTGTTAATAAGAATAAGATGTAAATATTAGGTAATTCATTCCTTGGTTTCAGACACTAGTCATCAAATGAGGGGGGGGGGGTATAAACAAAACCTTCTGCACTATCTATTTCAACATCAGACTAATTTCTCAACCAATTCCCTTCATGTTAACTTGACTCAACATACTTAGGTCCTCTTCCAATCTTTTACAAGCCATCCTTAGTTAACCATAAAATAATAACTATCAAACAAGGTAAACCTTCACAACATGGAACATGAGCCAATAACTACACATTTATTCATTTACCTATTCCTTTACTTCAATCTTTTTCGCTATCTCACACTCAATCCTTCCACTCATCCAATCCATTCTCTCTTCAATCATCCACCCCGACAAACAACTTGCAAAATCCCCTACACTCACTTTGGTATCTTCTCTTCCCAATCCTCCTCCTCCTCCTCGGGCACCTCCTTCTCCTGGTGGGGAACCTCTGCCTTGATCTGGTCAAGACGGGCGAAGACCACATGGCGCTCACACTCGCTCATCACCTGCTGGGCCTTATTCAGATCATAAGGCAGTGGGGGTGGAGGAGACGGCTCCGAGTCCACGTCAATTATTTCATCATAACTGCTGCGGGGAAAGGAGTTGATGTTTTAGTTTTCCTATGTTCTTTCCAATTATGCTTTTATATAAAAAAACTTTTGCCATTCAAAAATCAATTACTTATAATTGCCCTGCAAGACACTCCTCCTTCCACAAATTTCAATCAATAACATTCCTCAAAAATTAATAAAATTGGTGAATATATGCATATGCAGGTACACATCCCAAATAGGGATGGCTGTTTGTTAAAATAGAAGTATGTGAATTTCTAAAAGATATCAGTGACCCATGGTTAGAAAAAAATCAGACAAAAGACTTGCAGATGACAAGTACCACATATATATTTGTATTTCAATAAATATCTGTCAGCATACAAGATAACTAGGTCATTAGCATGTGTATTTATATACATTCTTATCAGGAATTCAAAGCTTTTATATCTTTTAAGTCTTCTTCTTATGGGATGTATCCTCAAGAACAGTATAAGAGAAACTTTATGATTTGAGAAGCTCTATACTTATACTTCACATGCAATGTACTCTGCAATAGGATGATGCAATATACTTACTTTTGATTGGCCAATAACTACCATTGTATTAAGGAGAGGGTGAATAGAAGCATCAACAATACCACATGTGAAGAAAGAAATCCATAAAACATAATAAAAAATGAAGATAAGAAATACCAACCTATGACTGCTGCGGTTTTGCCGGGAAGATTTTGTCATGAAGAGCATCTTTCTAGGTCGAGCATGCGAGGCTTCTGGCCGCCAATTCCAGGGCCGAGCATAAGCATGATCCATCAACACAACATCTGGCTCACTTTCCTACAAAATGAAAACAATAATAATAATATTAATAATATATCTAGACCATTAATAAATCCAAATTGACAGTGATTTGCCACATGCAAGATCACCGTACCACAAATTTTCATATCAATCCCATTCCTCAAATTAATGATGTGGATAGAATTTCATCCTGCGTCATCCATAACCAAGGGCGTGGAAATGGTGTATGTGAACTCCGAGAAGGGAATGACGTGAATCCAGTTGGAAAAATCAGATCAGCAAGGATGCAGATGAAATAGAATATTAATTGTATTCAATAATTTTAGCTATTAAAACTGTCTTCTCTCTTGTTATTTATATAATTCTTATAGAATAAAGTTTATATTATTATATCTCTTTTATATATCTAAAAATATAAGAATAACTTTATATTAATATTATATTATATAATGCTGTATCTGATATAGATATATATACTTACTATTGATGAATATACTATCATATATATTAATATGTATGTAGGGTAATAATATGATAAAATATAATGTATAAAGAAATATAAAAATATATAAAATATAAATATAAATACAATATGACTGTAAGTATTTGGGGATGATTTGTATAATACATTGTATATAGGTGAGCATGGATAGTGTATATATGTATACCGAGATATCATGATATGATAAGTATAAATCTGTATACTTGTCTACAAAATGAAATATGATAATATATAATATAATAATATATTAGACATAAAGTTAATATATATATTATGTATAAAATATGATATAGTTATTATGATCACATATTCATATACTACATAAAATACTTATGAATCACCTCTACATGTATCATATATGAGATATATATGAATTGATTATCCAATATTTATACTTACTATGATTAACACAGTATGACCAAACATGTAAAAATATCGTATAACATGAAGGCACACAGAACAACAAATACACGACACACCAGCACACTGAACACAGACACACCAAAAGACGACACAAAGGAACAATCGAAACAATCGACATACACCACAATCACATATTAACTATAAACTCCACCCCCACACATACAACACAACTATATATATATATATATATAATATATATATATATATATATATATATATATATATATATATATATTATTATATATATATATGTATATATATATATGTATATATATGTATATATATATATAATATATGTATATATATATATATATATATATATCATAATATATAATACAATGTAAATATATATATTGTATATAATATGTAAGAAGTATAATATACGAATATATTATACAATGTAAGATCATACTAACACATGCAATACATGAACAAATATACAATATATATATATATATATATATATATAATATATATATAATATATATATATATATATATATAATATATACATACATATATACTAATGATATAATATATTATATACTATAATACATGTAAACTATATGTATAAACATATGATACTAACAGTACACATATAACATAACGACACAACAAGACGAAAGACACAGACATCACAAACTACAAAAATCACTAACAAACACACACATCACTATACATACACACACTAACATACACACAAATATATATATATATATATATATATATATATATATATATATATATATATTCTACTTATTTGTATACATCCATTATTACAGAGGCTTTTGCAAAATAGCATACATCAAGGAGACATAATCACATTCATTGCTATCTCTAAGACTTATCCAAACCTTGTGTGGTGACTGTGTTGGCGTGCTGGGCTGTGAGAGAGATAAGTTCTGGGGAGCTGATGCCAGCAGTGTTCGGATCACAGCATCCTTCTCGGACTTCTCAGCCATCTTGACTTACACCTATCTGGAAAATGTGGGAAAAGTTCACTGTTAAATAAGTCCAGCCTTCCCCCACCCCCCCCCTTCTCACAGCGAACAACTTAGATGCCTGGTAACCAAACATTAACTGTCTTGGTGCAAGTAGCTTGTGATGTCCTGATTCGATCACGTAGAATTGCATTGCACTTTTGATGTGTTTCTGTATTTTCACTTATATAAAATTATACCGAAATACAAATTTATCACATGTTTTTTCATTAGATATATGATGTGTTCTCCATTATCATATACATATTTTTTAAAATTAGAAATGCTTGTTATATCTATACTCGCACAATCATCTACAGGCAAGTTTGACATTTCAGTTGTCACAGTACTCACTGATTTATTTCATAATTGAAGCCTGGTTTACACTGCTAACTGTGTTTCCGAGTTCTATTCTAACATTTTGGTGAAAACAATTGCTACGATTTCAGGGATAATATTATATTTGGTGAAATACAATAACCAGCTGCAGAAATATGCTTATAGTCAGTCAGTTCCCAACCACTTTCACTTCAACCATAAAGTAAATGAAGGAAAATATAGCAACTGGGATAGACCCCATGGTGGAGTCCCCGGGATAGGAAGGTTTTTCGAAGTTTGTGTATTCATGATGGGGTCCATTTACTCGTTTGTTTGCACAGCACCGTGTAGAACCTTCCAAGGCTGAATCTTGGCTCAGGATTTTCTTTTTTCCACTTTCTTCATTGCATAACATAAATAACCCTAAACTCCCAGGTCCACTTGGGATCCCTAAAACTGTTGCCCTGAGTTGAAAACTGATGGCAGGGGGATGAGAGAGAGAGAGAGAGAGAGAGAGAGAGAGAGAGAGAGAGAGAGAGAGAGAGAGAGAGAGAGAGAGAGAGAGAGAGAGAGAGAGAGAGTAAAGTATCAGTAAAGAACGAAGGCTGAATAAGTTGCCATGATTTTTAAACTTCTATATCAGAAAACTGTGTAGGAAATGTCATAGACAAGAAATGTCTTAGCACTCCAAAATCTATGATTCCCTATATCTTTTATCATGAGAGTCACACTATCACCCATTAACCCATTGGCTCTAACATGAGTGGACACTGCCAGATGACAAGACTATGTCTCCCCTTTGCAATGTTGTGTTCTCTTTGTCAGCATAAGCATTTTCAGCTTTATGTCATTTTCCAATGTCAATATTTGTCATTTGATTTGTTTAATCCAGATGACAACAGATTGTTTTGCACAGACTCCATATCATTTCTTTAGGTAGTCTATAACTCAGTACAATAGTATTAACAATAGGCAACATTTTATTATTCATGTACTCTCTTTATTTATTCATATTCAATTTTCTGTAATGCAACCTGAAACGCAAGTCAGGATCCTGAGCATGGAAATAGCATCGTCCCTGAAGCCTGCACTCTTCCAAACGTGTTATTCGACGAAAACAAAGCAAGAGCCCCTCCCTAAATGCCAAACAAGTCTAATCCCCCTCCAAGAGCTTTGTGCATTCATGGAGAGTTTTCCTATCACCCTGGACTTCAGCTGAAATGCTCATGATGGCAAGTTCGTGTCACCCGGCTCAAGGCCAAAACTTTTCCATTAACCCATTATGTCCCAGTGGCCGATATATCCACATCACCTGCCCCTCAAGACAAATTTTTTCTCCATGACGTGATGGTCACATCATCCTGATCGCGGAGGTTAAACCTAAGCCACATATATAAATTTCAGTCTCTGCCTACACTCAAGCAAATAGCAAAAAATCACTACTAGGTA
>NC_051402.1:6300250-6320250 GCF_015228065.2 Penaeus monodon
GTGCTGTCCTGGATAATTTTTATGGTGCTTGAATATGGTAGGATGGTGCTGCTCTGGAGCATAGCAGGTTATGGTGGTTAAATATGGAAAATGTACTGAAAGTTCGGCATGTTGATTGCCTATAGTAGGATGATGTTGCCTTGAAATGGAAAGTTCTCCGGTGCTTAAATAAGAATAATGTGTTGAAAGACTGGGGGTCATGGTGCATGCCTAGTGCCATGGTAGTTACATAGAATGGGGTGATGTTGTGCTGGAAAGTCAAAAGCTTTATGGTGCTCGAACAAAGGCAGGGTAGAGCTGTCACTGAAGATGGGGAAGTTTATGGTAATTAGATAAGTATCTTTTTGTGTTATGGTGCATTTACTCATGTAGAATAAAACAAAGATCAAAAGTGGCTCTTGAATAAGGTTGGAAGGAATGTGGCTGTAGATAGAATGGAGCAGTATCGTGCTTTTTATGTCAACATTTTCATTACTAATATCAGCATCACCATATAATACTTAACCAGTGCATTGCAGTATGGTGTGTGTGTGTGTGTGTGTGTGTGTGTGTGTGTGTGTGTGTGTGTGTGTGTGTGTGTGTGTGTGTGTGTGTGTGTGTGTGTGTGTGTGTGTGTGTGTGTGTGTGTGTGTGTGTGTGTGTAGACAAACCGTTGTAATTAATATAATTAAAATATTAAATTATATCAATTATATTATCTAATTACACTGATTATATTAATTGATATAACTATTAATAAATAGACAGACACTGTGAGAGGGAGAGATAGATAAAATGGCAGATGGACAGACAGACGCATCAATAAACAGACAGAGAAACAGGTGGAAATATAACAAGAGCGAGATAAAGAAAATAATTCATTGAAAACTGAATACCTCTCTGTCAACCCTCACCCCCACCCCCACCCCCACCCTACCCCGCCCCCCGAAAACAAAAGACTCACGATTTTCCTTCTTCTTCCGACACGTGACTTTCCAAATGGCTTTCATAATCCTCCACACATACTCGAGCACGACGAAGGGAGGAACCAACGCCGGTTTGCTGTCATACTCGCGGATCAAACGATACATCTCGAACTTCCAGATCTCCATGCTGTTTTCTTGGACCTCGTCGAATACGTACCTGTTGTTTATATGTGTAAATTGGTGTAAATAATTTGCGTTCTGTAGTTTTATAACCTATAACCTGTAGTCCTATAATCTGTGGAAGAATTAGTGTTATGTCTATTTTTTTTCTGCGAATTTCTTTGAACATGTCAGTGAATCAGTCACAGGAATGAAGCTTCGAAATCCTCGTAATCTAAACAAAGGCCACATTATTTGGGTGTTCGAGACAGAATTCGAAACATGTTTGACAGGGAATTTAGTCGTAATTATATATATTTGAATTAGGTAATGAAGTACATAGTATGTGAATCTGCATGTGATATAACATAGACATACAGTTTGTTTGTATGAGTTATATATTATAATACAAATTTCCACACGATGTACAGTTTAGTTTATATTGATGTTATATGCTGTAATTAGATAGGAAAATCCTCGTTTCGAGCTATTGATTACAAATACTATAATCCAAATAACTGTAACGCGAGGATAATAAAGTGGAGACATTTTACGTGAAAATAGCTATGAGAAGATTGAGCAACATGATGTTCCCAATAATGAGATAGATAAACAGCATGAGGTTTACGGCCCACGTGTATTCCTTGGCGTTCTCACACACACAGTCTTGGATGCAGTTTCGTCCTTCAGTCACACAGGACTCAGGGACTGTGCAGGACTCTGGATAGCACGTTTCTACGTCGCCACCTGCAATTATTCACTGATTAATAACTGGGTAGATAATAATGTAGGACTTTTGCGGAAATTATTGACTGTTGTATTTTCGTAAGAAATATTTGCATATCTTTCGGTTGCTTTTTCTTCAAAGAGAAACTTGCCCTTTACACGATTTGGTTTCTCAATTAGATTTGTGTGAAAAGTTAGTATTATATAAACTGCACGTATTCAATAGCATAAGCACTCGGACACTTTAGGAACATGGAGTTTGGGAAATATAATAGTGTTACCTGTTTGTAATACAGTCGCAGGAAATTGAAAAAGAAAGATAGAAAAAAAGAAAGAAAGAAAGAAAGAAAAAAACAGCTCTACGAAGAAACGCAATACCATGATAATAATGATGATTATATGATGATGATGACGATGATTATATGATGATGGTGATGATGATTAGATGATGATGAAATGAATTAGATGATGATGATGATGAGATAATGATGATGAGATATATGACATGATTATAGATGATGATGATGATGATGATTATAGATGATGATGATGATGATATGATGATGATGATGATAGATGATGATGATAATGATGATGATTATGATGATGATGATTATATGACGATGATTAGATGATGATTAGATGATGATCCACTCTGACAACAACGTGAGTCTGCCGTTACACCATTGCCCACCCTTGATATCGTCCAGCAGGAGTTCGCCGTACATCTGCCAGTAGGGCGTGAGAAGAACCTCCCTCATGATCTGTCCCACGTCAGTCAGGTTGAGGGAGGAGACGTCCCGGCCAGGGTACATGAGGCCCTGGGACGCGATGCCGTAGCCGAGTATGAAGATCACCAGCAGCGCCATGAACACCAGGACTTCGGAGATCTGGGAGCGGTGAGGATAGATAGATGGATAGATAGATACATGGATTTTGATGGAGTGATGCTGATGTGAGTACAGGCGAGTTTGGAAGGAATGGGGTGTGGCATCTGATCGGGCGAAAGAAAGCGGAAACGAACGCGATAGATACCTGGCGATTACAGAAAGGGGAAGATGGAGAGTTAATAACACAAAATGAGAAAACAAAAGATATACTATTCACATATTTTCTGTCGCTCTCTCTTTCTCATTCTCTCTTATTCTCTCTCTCTCTCTCTCTCTCTCTCTTTCTCTCTCTCTCTCTCTCTCTCTCTCGCTCTCTCTCTCTCCCTCCTTCCCTCTTTCTCTCCCTCTGTTTCCCTTAACTTTATCCTTACCATCCTGTAAAAGATAACGAGCTTGGGTCCCAGATGGTAGTTGACATGATAGATCCTGAAGAGGCGACAGTAGAAGAGGGTGGTGTTGAGGGAGTAGGCGATCCGACCCCACTTGAACGTTTCCCGGTGGAGCCTGAGTGCCAGTGCCAGTAGTGCCAGGACGATAGCCATCAGATCGAACCGGTTCCATACGCTGTTCAACCAGTCGCTGATCTTCCCCCGCACTGAGGTGGACTGTTCAGCTGTTATCTGTGAATGAAAGATATTGTGGGTGAACGTGTTTTTGTGTGTGTGTCCTTCTGGCGTATGCTGGTCAGCAAAATGAATGAATGAGTGGTTGTTTTAAGTGTGGTTGAGCTGGAGTGGCAAGTAGGTATGCGATTCTTGTGTTGAGCTGCCGTCGGTAAAAGGGAGAATATCTATTCTGATATCAAATGTAAGAACGATGTAATCTTCTGTGTTTTCTACTACTAATACCACTATTACTATAACTATAACTACTACTACTACTATTACTATACCTACTACTACTACTATTACCATAACTACTACTACTACTACTATTACTATAACTACTACTACTGCTACTACTACTATTACTACTAATATTGCTATCACTACTGCTACTAATTGCTACTGCCATTCCTATTGCTACTGCTATCTCTGCCACTGCTACTACTACTACTGATGATGATAATAATAATGACAATAATAATGATAATGATAATAATAATGACAATAATAATGATAATGATAATAATAATAATAAGAGTAATAAGACTAATAATGATAATACTAATAATGATAATAATATTGATGATGATATGATAATAATAATGACAATAATGATAATAATAATAATATTAGCAATGATAATAACAGTAATAATAATAACAATGATAATAACAGTAATAATAACAACAACAACAACAACAATAATAATAATAACAGTAACAACAATAATCATAATAATTATATTATTGTTATTACTATTATTATTATCATCATCATCACTACTATCGTTATTATTATAATTATTATCATTATCATTATTATCATTATTATTATTATAATTATCACTACTATCATTATTATTATCATTATTATTATTATAATTATCACTACTATCATTATTATTATCATCATTATCGATAAAAATGACAGCAACAACAACAACGAACACTCACCTCAGACAACTCACCGACGATGAACGTGAATATCCAGCAGATGACCAGGATCTCAGCCACGGACATCTCGTACTTGAAGTCGAACAGGATCACGTACGCATACAGGAGGAGGAACACGACGAAGGAGGTGGAGTGGGCGAAGAACTTGGAGATGGGCGACTTGTAGAACACGACGAGCTTTTGCCACGCGGTGAGCTCCCCTCCGTTGTCGCCGAGTTTTTGGAAGCTGCGGGGAGAGGGTTGGTAGGTGAGACTGAGGAAGAAGGAAAGAGAGGGGAAGAGGGAGAGAGGGAGAGAGAGAGGGAAAGAGGGAGAGGGAAAGAGGAGAGGGAAAGAGGGAGAGGGAAAGAGGGAGAGGGAAAGAGGGAGAGGGAGAGGGAGAGGGAGAGAGAGAGAGAGAGAGAGAGAGGATCCCTTAAATCGAAGAAAGAAAGAAAGAAAGAAAAAAACGAAGAAACCACTCACCCAAACAACCTCGTCCAGACGAGAAACGGGAGAAAATTGCAGATGGTGACGGCGAGGGGCGGCGCCCTGGTCAAGCCCCTCCGCCAGTTGAGCTCGACGGAGGCCTGGGAACACGGGGTCGAGATGAACATGAGGTCGTTGGCGAGGTGCGCGAGTTCGAGGCAGTCCATCTGGCCCCACTTCGGGTTCCTGCGCTCCACCAGGCCCATGGCGTTAGGCGGGTCCTCCTGGTAACACACGTCCTGGAGCTGGTGGGGGAAAGGGTGAAGGAAGGGTGTGGCGTTATCATTGCTTTTCGTAGCTTGTGGGTGGGAGAGATGTGGGTAATGCGGGTGGTATTGTTTTAGTAAATGGAATTCTGGTTGGGACTGTATAACCGTGTCGACAATTTCCTTTCTCTGATTGTTTTCCTTTCCCGTTTCCTTCCCTCTTTGACTTCCAACCCCTCCCGTTCTCCCCTTTTCTCTCTCTCTCACTGTTTCTCTCCCTTTGCTTCCCGCTCTCCTCCTCTTCCCTTCCCATCTCTCCTTACCTCCACAGCCAAAGTTTCAAACATAGTCTTCTGCTTCTGGTACTCATTGAGGATGACGGTGTTCTTGGCTCCTAAGGACTTCCAGAGACTCTGATACACGCACGAGGCCACCACAGCAGCGCACAGCGGGGTTTCGCAGCGTTCCCACAGGAAGCGAGCGAGTTGTCCTCTCCGGCTGAAGATCGCCCACAGAAGGAGCTCTTGGTAAGGGTCCTGAAGGAAGAACCCCGAGTGTGAGGAAATGGATATGGACATATAAGTAAATACATACACTCACAATGCAAACTCAAGAACGAACTTGCACGTAGACAGAAACACAAGCCTAAATATGATGGTACAAAAAAAAAGATCAAACCCAAGAACAAGGAACAAAAACAAAAAAAAAAAACGAAATTAAAGTCCAAGGCAAAGAACAGAAAACGTAACATGTACAGACAACAAAACATATCGGCAATTTTTACGCACATCGAAAGTGAGGTAGTTGATGCTCGAATCCGCCATAACCGCCTGTGGAGTGTCGCTAAGGTACACGGGATCATGGTGTTTCCTAAGCATCGCCTGCAGGATGTTGTGGACGTGGACGAGGTAGTGGTAGCTGCTCCGTGAAGACCTCTGCAGGAGCCGCCTCAGGTGCGTGTGGGACTCCGTCTTGCACTGTTGTTGGGGGGCGCAGTGCTTTCAGAAATCGGCTTCAGTAAGGTTATAGGTCATTCTTGTGATCGTAATCATTGGTTGGATATATCATGTGATTCATATATATATATATATATATATATATATGTATATATATATATATATATATATATATATATACATATATATATATAATATATATATATATATATATATATATATATATATATATATATATATATATATATATAATATATATAATATATATATATATATATATATATATATATATATATATAGTAATATATCTAATATATATATACGCATACATATATATCCATACATATATATACAGAGAGAGCGAGTGTAGAAACGAAATTAGACTACAGCGCTGACACAGAGCACCGTGAGAACTGACCGCCTCGTTATACAGGTACCGCAGTGTCGTCACGTTCAGGTAGTCGCTCATGACCAAGCCGTTCAGGATGAACAGCTTGACGAACTCCACCTTCTCCTCCAGCAGCGCCGTCGTCATGAGGTCCTTCAGGTCCCACGACGCCCAGTTGGACTCGGCCGGGAAGATGTGGTGCTCGGCGATGTCGGGGCGGTCCCACAGGAGGGCGAGGCTCAGCTGCTCCAGGCGGGACGACTGAGCTCCTCCTGTGGGCGGGCAGACGAAGGAGTGGGTGAAGGATCGAAAGGAATCGCAGTCAGAAAAAAGGAAAAAAAAAGGTTAAAGCCAAATCTGATTATCTGAGATTATATACCTTATATATATATTTTTTTATTCTTCATAATGGAGGCGGAAATTGCGACATTAGACTACGCTATCCTCTATTTATCTTTAATCGTTAGCAATCGAAAGATTAAGTTCTCTGAGGGCCAAGTTCTTCATATTGGAAATCGGACCAGGTGAAGGAAAATATTTTGGATACGTTAAGGGGTTTAATATAAACATGCAAGACAAAAAGATTAAAACACAATAGTCAAAGGAATCGAAAACAAATATAGATAATGAAAACAAAAACATGGATAGATAAAGGAGACAAATTAATAGGTAAATATATAAAACGTTAAGCATAAAAAGGATTTCGAAATGACAGTCTCTCAAGCCTTAAGCAGAAACACTGGATTTGAAAACTCGCCGACCCAGAAATCCTTAATCTAATACACTTAACACCTCTTTTACACTAAACGCCAATGGTAAAACGAAACGAAATCGAAAACTTCTTTCTGTTACCTCGCGGATCCACTCGCCTTAAGGGATAACGAGTAACGTCAAGCGCAGATCATATATATATATATTTTTTTTATTTACCGCGTAGGAAGACTGAGTTTACTGAACTTAAGACTCCCAAGAGATGTGCCAACGCAAATGAAACGAAAGATATTGGGAAAATAAGGAAAAACTACAAGCCATGACGTTTTGGCCCAGGCTCTAGACTCCTGACGACAAAACCATTTCCTTTATTACTGTGACTCTTTTTCACTTCACAAACCTGTGAGTAACGCATAGAGGATACAATGGTCGAGTCCTTCTCCGCAGTCGATGTCGAAGGTGATGATCATGTTGGCTCTCGCGCAGCACTCCAACACGTAATCCGCGCATTTCTGGAATGGTTATGGACAACTGTTCATCGATATGCAAGGTATGTGAATAAAGGACGTCGATAACGATAGAAACGCACGTGGGGTTGAAGAATTTTAAACAGAAGTTGGGAAAAAGAAGATGAAGAAGAAAAATATAAGTTACACATGAGAAAAAAACGAGAAGGATTAAAGGTGAATGTAATAACACAAAGGAAGTAAAAATACCGGTAGATGTGTCCTACCTTCTGCTTCTCCGTTTTGCCTTGGAGTTCAGTCATGGCGGCGAGGATTTTGTTCATCAGCTGCGTGACGTACTGTCTTCGCAAGATGTAACGGCCACTGAGGGATCGGGACTTGTGTTAGTCTAGTCGCCTTTGTGTGATGGTACGAAGCCGTATGTCATTATTTGATAAGATCGGCATCACCATGGGAAAAGAAAAGGCTCTACTACACACACACACACACACACATACACACACACACACACACACACACACACACACACACACACACACACAAACACACACACACGCACACACAGACAACCCCATGCGTACTCCACAGGCATCCACACGGCCATCTATCAATACCCTTCCCCCTTTCTCCATTCACTTCTCCCTTCCCTATTCCCCCCTTCGCCCATCCTCATTTCTCCCCTCCCCCTTCCTCTCACACCTAACCATCTCCTCTCCCCACCTTTACACTCCTACTCCCCCTCCCCTTATCCCACCCACCTCGCCGTCCGAACCGTCATAGACACAGCGTAAGCGAGGAGGTCGGCTGCCCGTCCCGTGCCGCCCACGACCACCACAGGGATATTCTTCTTCAGCGCCATGGCACACTTGCCCAGGGCGCCGAGGCCTCCCTCGAGCAGCACCACGACCACGGGAATGCCCTAGGCCCGAGGGCTCCTCCGCCTGGATGGCCTCCTCCAGGCGGGTTCTGTGAGAAAAGACAAACAAACTCAGTAATATGTTTATAGAATCAACCATCATGACCAATGCTGTTTTATACCAGTTATATGCATATTTATTTAATTCCAATTTGTTCACACTCACAAAGGCACACTCACGTACACGTGCCTATATACACAACAAACCCTGATATTCCCTAAACTGACCTGAAATTGACCGTGCCGTTGAAGTGGTCGTGGGTTCCGTCGTCCACCATCAGGAAGTGGGTGTGGTCGCCGTCCAGGGACACGGGGTCATCCATGTTCGTCCGCTCCTGCATTTTGTACCTGCCGGAGGAGGAACAGGAGGGGTGAGGGGAGAGGAAGCAGAGGAGGAGGAGGAGGAGGAAGAGGAGGAAGCGGAAGAGGAGTATTACGAAGAGGAGGAGGAAGAGCAGTGGGAGGAGGGGAAGGGTGAGGAGGAGGAGGGGGAGGAGGAGGAAAGGGAATGAGAACGAAGAGGAGAGGGAGATGAAAAAGAAGAAGAAGAAGAAGAAGAAAAAAAGAAGGGGGAGGAGGAGAGAGGAGTAGGAGTAGAGGAGGAGGAGGAGGAGGAGGAGGAGGAGGGGGAGAAAGAGTAAGGGAATAAGAAACAACAATACAAATCGATAAGACGAACAAAACACGAAGAAACACAAATGAAACGCTTTCAACAACAACAGAACACGCAACACACAACATTTAACCACAACCACCAACGTAACACGAGCTTCGCCAGGGCAATTACCTCACTTCCTCAAACTCATTCAGATCTGAGTTGAGGAGAAGATGCCTGTCTCTCACGTAGCCCCAAGGAAGGACCCCGAGACACCGTATGCCTCTGGCCAGGTACTCTTGCGTCTGTTAGGTCAAAAGGTCATAGGAAGAACGGAGCAAGGTCATGACAGGCTATTCCAGGGCTTAGTAGGATATGATGTGTGTCAACAGATCATGAAGTCTATTATATTAATGTTTTTTTTTTCCACTAATGAGGTGTAGGATATAATGCGGTGCACAGTGTTAAATGTTTATGATACTCACCTCCGAAAATAACTCCTTTCGCTTGACCTGATGACAATTAGAAACGAATTATTATAAGGAGTCATTTCTAGTCAATTCAGTAACAATACTCTATTACCTACATACATACAAGCACGTAAACTTAAATAATACATACATGCATACATATACATACATACATATATATGTATATATATATTCGTATATATAACTATATGGAAGAAAAACCCACAATACGAAAACTAGATTTATTGAAAATGAGACTACAGTTTCGAAATCCACCTGGATTCCATCCTCAGGTCTGACGATGGAATCCAGGTGGATTTCGAAACTGTAGTCTCATTTTCAATAAATCTAGTTTTTGTATTGTGTTTTTCTTCCATTGTATCAACACGGAAGAGTGTTTTTGTATACATATAACTATATATATATATATATATATATATATAATATATATTAATATATATATATATTTAGATATATATATATAGTATATATTATATATACAACACACACACACACTCCACACACACACAACAACACCCACAACTCACAAAAACACACAACACACTAGACACACACAACCATATATATATATATATATATATATATATATATATATATATATATATATATATATATATATTAGTGTGTTGTGTTGTAGTGTGTGTGTATGTTAGTGGTGTTTTAGCAACACACACACACACACATATATATATATATACAGTGAATTAGCAATAAATGAAAACAAGTCCATATAAGCTTCGATAGAAATTCAACAGTTTATAAAGCTAGGGAATGAATAGCGTCAAACAGGAAAAATGGAAATTAAACAGAACAACAAAGATACAACAAATAAAAAAAAACACCTAAAGGCACAACTGAAATGCCACTATACCTTGACAATGTACTGGCTTTCGTTAACAGCCTCGCCCACGATCCTGTTCACGCCCAAATGCAGGCCGCCCGTGACGATCCAAGCGCCAGTAGATTTGACAGCCTGCAGGTCAGATGTTTCAATACTAGATGGCTATCTTTCAAGGTATTGGATAAACCGAAGCAATATGACTAAATGAAAAAAAAAAATGATTGCATAAATAAGAGAAAGTAAAAAAAAAAAAAAAAAGACAGGCTATTTATAGGAACAAAAAGATCCCATGACTACAAGCCACGTAACGAGGAAACCCTGTCGTTGACTCAGGAGAACTGGTTGTTTCTGACTGCCGCCGAGGTCAGCCACAAGCCACAGTACCGGCTGCCCAAAGGGGAGGATGAGGCTGGCATCCTGTTCAATTCGATATGGCTTGTGATTTGCCAAAGCTGCTGGCGTCGCTTGCTTGGGTAGAGAGTTTTCAGCAATAGTTCATTCACGGTCGTCAGTCCACCTTCAACGCTCGCCTCCACATCTTTCTTTCTTTTTCTTAATAGAATCTACCATCTCTACCTCCGTCCCTCTCTCTTTCTCTTTCTCTTTCTCTTTCTCTTTCTCTTTCTCTTTCTCTTTCTCTTTCTCTCTCTCTTTCTCTCTCTCTCTCTCTCTCTCTCTCTCACCAACATTCACCCTCATTACTATCCTTCATCCCATCACCAGCTCTAACACTCATCATCCTCACCACCTTTCCCCCTCATCACCGCCAACCCTTTCCTCCATCTCCTCACCACCTTCCACCCCTCACCCCTCACCCTCACCACCACCCTCACCACCTTTCACCCCTCACCAACCTCACCCTCACCACCTTCCTCACCACCACCCTGACCTTCATGAGCCCCGTCGAGAAGATCTCCCTCTTCCTTCCATCGAGCCGCAGGAGGTCCGCGCCGCCGCCCGTGACCGAGATGACGAGCTGAGGGCGCTGGGGCTCCATCATCCGCCAGTAGTCCGTCAGGAGAGTCAGCACGCTCTGAGTGTTCGTGGTGTCCGCCAGTCGGATGTATTTGGCGGGTTTGGTCGAGCCTGGTGGCATGGAGTGGGGGGGGGGGAGTGGTTAGTGGTTGGTTGGTTGGTGGGTTGGTGGGTTGGTGGTTGGTTGTTCGTGGTTCGTGGTTGGTAGTTGGTGGGTAGTGGTTCGTGGTTAGTAGTTGGTAGTTAGTGGCAAGTAGTTAGTGGTTACTAGTTAGAATTAGTACTTAGGGGTTAGTCATTAGTAGTAAGTGCTTAGAAATTAGTGGTTACTAGTTAATGGTTAGTAGTTAGTTGTAGTTATAGTTGTAGTTAGGAGCTAGTAGTAGTAAATAGTAGTTAGTAGTAGTACCTGTATTAGTGATGATAATGGTCGCGATGGTGATAAAAAATGAGGATAAGAATGATAATAATAAGCATATGGTAGAAATGATGATTGTAAAAATAATCATGGTAATGTTTGTCTCTTCCTCTCCACTCCACCTACTTCATCATCGTCCCTTTCCCCTTCCTACGTTACTCACCTCCATCCATCCTCCCCTTTTCTCTCTTCTCCATTCACTCTCTTCCTTCCCCTTCCCTGTCCCTCATTTCTATCCTTCCTTGTTCCCATTCCTCTCTCCTATCCACTCGCTTCTTCCCTTTATTCATCCTTTTCTTCCCTTTCCCCTATTCACTTCTTCCTTTCCCCTTTCCTCTCCACCCATCTCCTCCCCTCCCGTCCCCTTCCGTTATTCCCCCTTCTCTTCCTACAACATTCACCCTTTCCCCTCCTCTCCTTTCACCCTCTCCCCTTCCCCATCCCCTTTCCCTCTTCCCATCCTGTCCCATTCACCCCTTCCCCTCCCCCATCCTTTCGCCCTCTCCCCTCCCCATCCCCGCCCGGCCTACCCCTTCCCATGACCTACCCGCAGTCTCATTGACGAATTCGATGGTTCCATAAGCATTGGTCGGCAGCTCTTGAATGTGAGTGCTCGAGTCCCACTTGGCGGTCACTGGAGGAACGTTCAGCCTGGGTTCGAGGAAGGCCGATGGAGTAAGACCTTGATCTGCCTGTTTGGAGGAGAACGAGAGGATGGACTCTTTGCAAAACGGTTTCCTGGATTTGGAAATAAAGATGAAAGTGTGGTGTATGAGGACAAGGGAGAACAAAGGCATAAGCACATATCTATCTATCTATCCGTCTGTCTATCTATTTTTCTATTTATTTTCCTATACACTGCATCTTTCTGTCTATAGGTCTCTCTGTATTTTTCTATCTATGTATATATCTGTCTGGCAAACAATATCTAATCTATCAGTCTGTTTACCTATCTGCCTATCCATCTCTCTATCTATCTATATAACTATCGGCTTATCCATATACATACTATCATATCTATTTAACAATATAATTTGCATATATATATATCCATCTGTCCACCAACATAATTACCTGACTATCTACCTCTTACTTACTCTTCCCCCTACCAACTTCTCTATGTGACTATATAGCTATCTACTTACCTACCTACCTACCTATCTATCTGCCTACACCCCCACCCCTCTCTCTCTCTCTCTTTAACTCTCTAACTCTCTAACTCCCCCCCCCTCTCTCTCTCTCCCTCTAACTCTCTCTCTCCCCCTCTCCCCCCTTCTCTCTTTTCCTACGAATCTATCTACAGAACGATCTATCTACCTTTCTATACTTACAGGGTACACACGCGACTGTATTCTCGGTGTTATTCCAACAGCGTTGACAAGGCCCTCGGGAAGTCGACGGTCAGTTCCGGTTTCTACGTCCTGAAAGGGTGAAAAAAAAACTTTTTACTTAATTTGAATGGTTAATGAGGTTGTCAGTCGTCAGATTGATGTATTATTGATTTAAATGAAACTGGCATTATGTTATCAGATAGATTCATTTTCATTTTTTATGAATGCTCGGTTACAGCTCGAGAGATCAGGTTTGAGTAATTGCTAACTGATTATCATTACTTTTTTTCATTATTAGAAACTGGTCGTAAATATCATCATAGCATTCACTGTCATCACTAACAACAGCTTATTATATTAGATATATCAATGGCATTATCGACAGTCATTGATTATGAAAATCACCACCATTATCAGTCATAACCCGAGCCTGACTTACACTAGCTACGCTTTTCGAGTCAACTGAGCCTCGTGGTGCAAGGGACGCTGACGGAGGCTGTCCCCAGGGCGCGCCGTTGATGCCTAAAATGCCCATGATTGAGGAGGTCATGCTGTTCATGTCTCCCATGATGATCTCCTCTTCCACCTCCTCTCCCTCCTCTTGGAAAGACCCGAGGCGGCTGCTGGTCTGTGGGATTGGTAATACGAGTTTGATTAGAGACCGAAGAAAAAGAAAAAAGAAAAAGGGGAAAGAAAGAAAGGGGAAAAAATCAGGGAACGCTTCGTTGACTTCAGTAAAATTACTCTAGACCCCCCCCCCCCCCCCAAAAAAAAAAGAAGAAACATGTACAAAAAATTCAATTACTTGTGTATTGGTTCCGGGTTTGAGGAGGCGCTCGTGGGAAAGATGCTCGACTTCCGATAGTCCACAGAAGCAAATTTTACGACCATTTCGGCTGGGATCACGACCGTATCTGAGTGAAAGAAGGGAAAGAAAAACAGAATATTAATGATGCAAAAAAACGGAGTTAAATTATCCAAAACTGAGAGAAAGATTGTTTACACGTATGACACAATATCACAAAAAATACACGAATTATTTGATATTGATAATGGCATAGAAGCTCTATTATATAGTCCATGATCAACATGACTGACAATACGAATATCGGCAGAGTTCGTGATATTGCCATTAAGTTGAACACACGTTCAGCATTGAGTGTCAGTATAACCGTTGATAATTCAGGAAGCAGACATCGCGTGATTACTTTCTAAGTAAGGTGACTTCAAATAAAGAACTGGCATAATACTGATTTAATCCAGAAGGAAAAAGCAAAACCGCAGAGAGGCAAAATACACCAACACAACAGAAATCCTTGTCACTTCAAACAATAATGCATCCTGCACTCATTGTTTAATAAGTGAATAAATTATAAATAATAGATATATTATAAATAATCCTACAATAAATCATAAATAATCCTGTAATAATTTTTCATCTTCCCTGTACTTAAATCGTGATATTTTTGAAGGAGAAAATATCAGATAATATTGCAATACTTAGGGGAATTATAGTGCAGTGCATACATATTTAATCATTTAGCCTCCGACTGCACTCTGACAGGCAGATTTCAAATGTTTTGGAAATCCATCAGTAGGAATTTAGGAACAGACAGTGAATCATTACGGTGTACACGTCATCAATACTATTAGCAATACAGACATTACAGACGGTAATGCTTGATCATATACATCCCGCTGAGGATAACAATTCACTTTAATTTCATCAAGGAATCAAGGCCCCTTTCTTCATGCAGCTGAGACACACCGGAAGTCCGAGCAGTTCACTACCCACCTAACGCATTCTTTCCTGGTGAAGTGTGACCTGACGAAGGTCAGATTGATGTCCCGTGTTCTGATGTCCCGGACGCGTCTTTCTCGCGTCCCTTTCGTCCGCCGTTTCAGGCCGATCTTTTTCCTGCATGGGAGGAAGAAGGTAGAAAAAGAGGGTTAGAAGGAAGTACATAGGATGAGTGTAAGGAGGGAGAGAAGGCAGATGTTTATATGGTAAATAAAGGGGAAGAAAAGAAAAAAAAAGATGTGTGTGTTTGTGTGTGTGTGCGCATTGTTATTGCGATATTTCCCATGTCATTATATATATATATATATATATATATATATATATATATATATATATATATATATATAGATAGATAGATAGATAGATAGATAGATAGATAGATAGATATAGATATATGATAAAGAAAGGAGAAGAAAAGAAAACAAAAAGATGTGTGTGTTTGTGCATACTGTTGCCGAGCTATTTTCCCATGTCGCTTTACTAAATAAAATAAGTTTACCAGTGATTTGGGTTCTCCTGGTACTAGTGACAGTTTAGCCTATTTGACGTTACTGTATTCATTAGGTAAAGAATCTACAGTCACATTTAACATTTCGAACATCAGCTGAAAAGAAGAAGAAGACGAAGACGAAGACGAAGACGAAGAAGAAGAAGAAGAAGAAGAAGAAGAAGAAGAAGAAGAAGAAGAAGAAGAAGAAGAAAAAGGACATTTGCAACACTTCATAATCCAAACACGACCGCTTAAGACGACAAAAACAACAGCCCACAAAAATCTCACCTCTGCAGCGTCCAACGTTGGTCATCCATCGAGTAGTTAGTGAGGTCGTCCACCTTGAAGGTATTGAAGGGGTCGATGGCCAGCACGGGCTGTTGCGCTCCTCCGACCGTGGACTTCGACATCGCGCTGTCCAGCCTGATTCGCGACCCCATTCTGTGCGACCTGGCAGGGTGAGAGGCGGAAGGGGGATTGGCAGGGCACGGGGAGAAGAAGGATTTTCAAATAGATCCGTGGAATGGCAGTATGATCATGGTAAATGCAATGGTCGAAAGAGAGAAAGTACTGTTAGTTGTAAACGCGAGTTCATTAGCCATGCGGGTGCAGTCCCAATACAAACCATTTACGTGTTCACAGTCAGTATTAGTCAGGTTGGCCAACGGTTAATTCATGAGATTTCTTTTTATATTCTGTATTTTTTTCATTTAATGTCAACGATCGCCGAAACCCTCACGCATTCGTTCACATTTTTGCCGTTTTCTCTTTCTCATTTATCGTCATTTTCTTGTTAACACACCTGCTTACATAACATACAAATTGTTAACGAACAATTTCTTTACCTCCATTCTTATTTCCCATGACCTTCCTTTAGCTTGTATCTACTAGTATTGTTAAATCTCTATTGACCGTCTTTGATTTATAATCACGTGGGGCTTTGAACATATATATCATGTCTAACTTTGCAGTTATAATTGTTTTATATAAAAAAATCAGTTACTCTTCAAACTGCTAGTGATCTCATGTATCTCTTTTCTTGTTCCTATCATTCCCTATTTCCTCCTATGTCGCATTTCTCATGTTCTTCACATTTTCATTCTTCTGTACATGTCCTCTGCCTCTCTCTCTCTCTCTCTCTCTCTCTTCTCTCTCTCTCTCTCTCTTGCTTTTGGCCACGCATTCTCATGCAAAAGTTATTATCGTTAGTGGGATAAAGTTTTTATCATTTATATCATGACTACAATCCATCACGTCATTATTATCGATATATTATTATATTATTATCAATACTATTATCATTATTAGGGTTATCATCATTATTGTCATTTTTCATTATCATTATTATCATCAGTATTTTATTGTAATTGTTGTCATTGTCATTTTTGTCATTATTATTATTATTTTTTATTATTATTATCAATATCATTATTATTAACATTATCTTGCTATCATTGTCAGCATTTTCATTATTATTATTATTAATATTATTATTATTATTATTATTATTATTACACTCATTCATTATTATCATTATAATGTTAATAGTATTATCAATAATAATAATAATAATAATAATAATAATAATAATAATAATAATAATAATAATAATAATAATAATAATAATAATGATAATAATAATAATAATAATGATGATAGTCACTGTTATTATCATTATTATTAATATCATTATCATTATTATTATCATTATTATTATTATTATTATTATTATTATTGTTGTTGTTGTTGTTATTATTATTATTATTATTATTATTTTTATTATTATTATATGATTCTTATTCTTATTCTTATTATCATCATGAACATCATCATCGTTTTCATTACTATTGTTATCATTATTCTTATTATCATCATGATTATCATCATTATCACTGTTATCATCGCCATTATTGCCATTATCATCATTACTAGGAAGCAAGGTCACGTGTTGCTGTTGCTACGTCTTTTGTTGTTGTGCTAAACGGTGTTGCATATATAGCCACAGCTTGCATGTTTTTTTTTTTTTTTTTTTTTTTTTTATCAATCTTCTTTTATTTATCCCTTTGGATTCTCAGTCAGTTAACATGATCAATATTACTACTACTACTACTACTGCTTATCATTATCATTGTTATTATCAACATTATAATTGTTAATAGTATCATCGTTATTGTTATCATTATCATTATTAGTATTGTTATAATCATTATCATTATCGTTTTTGATTGTTATTGTCATCATCATTATTATAATAATTATCATTGCCATTATCATAATTGTTATTATAATCAATATTATTATCATTATCACTATTATCATCACTATTACAATAATTATCATTATCATTAATATAATCATCATTATCATTAATATAATCATAATTATCGTTATCATCATTGTGGTCGTTATCACCAACATCCTTATCATTATCATTAATATCTTTATGTTTTATTATTATGATTATCATTATCATTATTAGGATCATTAATATTTTTATGATTTTAAAAATTATAGTTGTTATTATCATCATCATCAAGATCATTCCTGGACTTAATTTTCGCTGTTTACACATACCAGAAGTCTGTGTTGGTGATTCATAACTTCATACTTATAAATCCGTGGCATGACTGACGCATCTACAAAATACACTGACATTTCATTCTGCCAGAACTGCATTACCCTAAAGCATATATAACATTTGTCCATGTGAATCAATAGTTCCCTGCGCTGCCCCTAGACGTCACTGCGGTCTCCGGGGTAACCCTTTAACTCCGGCTTGTGTTGTGGTTCGGTGCTGCTACGGTAGTACGGTGTGGGTGTTTGTGTCTTGGTAGATTTTGAAGGTTTTGCCTGGAGGAGCGATAACTAGGGAGCAATAGATTTTTTTTTTTTTTTACAGTACTGAAGAAAATGTACATAGAACTTACTGTTATGAATATTAGGGAAGAAATATATAATCCTATAATTGTGTATCTAGCAATTATATTTTGGGGGAAAAATTATGGAGCGGTCTGGCTAATGGGTTTTTTTTTATGCCTTTCACGCCCTTTAGTAGGTGGGGAAAGCGCTTACAATGACCGTACCAATTATTCATGATTATTTAATTATTTATGCATATGTTTATCGATTTGTTTATTTATTCATCGCCCTTTTACTCGAAAAAAGACGAAACAAAAACAAGAAGATAGCTCTGACCTATTACGCCGAATTCCTCCTCATTCGCCCTTGATTCCGTATCCTAACCTTGACCTCAGAACTTCATTACACAAAGACACGTAGCGGTCCTTCCTCTCGAATATATGCGCGCATTAGCATGTTCATATACTGTAGATTAAAGGAATTTGAAAAAAACAAAAAAAAACAAAAAAACACGAAGCTCTCGTGCATGAACTTAAAGATTGTCCGTCTCATGAACTAGCACACACACATACGTATCATTATATATATATAACTATATATATATATACACACATATATATATATATATATATATATATATATATATATCTATATATGTATATATATCATATATATGTATATATACATACATACATACACACACACACACACACACACACACACACACATATATATATATATATATATATATATATATATATATATATATATATATATGCGTGTGCGTGTGTGCGTGTGTTCGTACGTGTATATTTATTACACGTAGACCTAGACACTAGTAACCGTGTACACCTACGTCACACACACACACACACACACACACACACACACACACACACACACACACACACACACACACACACACACACACACACACACACACACACACACACACACACACACACACACACAACACAATTCCAGACACTCCCTGTGCTCACTCATAGCCATGTCCTCGCACGCTTCTACGCTACACCATTATTATTGCATTGGCACCCGCGGCTGTAAAGAAAGTCACTAATATTTCAGGGTCACGGAAAGGGAATGTTACTGAGTGTTTTTTTTCTAGGAAATCTATTGAATTTCTGTGGAGTTTGAGCTTGTATTGTTTTTTTTTATTTAAAGAGGTCTTACTATTTATGTTTTTGTGTGTTAATTAATGTTAGTTATAATTACAGTTATTGTTGCTGTTGTTGTCTTTGTGATTGTGATTGTTATTACTGTATTATCTTCATCGCTATTATAATTATTAGTATCATTATTGTTGTTGTTGTTGTTATCATTTTTCATGATAATAATAATGATAATAATAACAGCAATATTATTATTATTATTATTATTGATATCATTATTATTATCATTATCATTATTATTATTATTATTATTATTATTATTATTATTATTATTATTATTATTATTATTATTATTATATTATATTATTATTAATTATTATTATTTATTTTATTATTATTATTATTATTATTATTATATTTATTTATTATTATTATTATTATTATTATTATTATTATTATTATTATTATTAGCATTATCATTCTCATTATTATTACTATCATATTATTATTGTTATTATTATTATTATTATTATTATTATTATTAATTAATAATAATAATAATAATAATAATAATAATAATAATAATAATAATATTATTATTATTATTATTATTATTATTATTATTATTATTATTAGCATTACTGTTATAATTATTATTGATATCATCATCATCATCACTATCATAATTATTATTATCGTCGTTGTTGTTGTCGACA
>NC_051402.1:6325250-6327750 GCF_015228065.2 Penaeus monodon
ACTGGGTACCTTGCGGTCCCAGGCTAAATCTGTGGGGGATCTCGGAGCAGCAGGAGGCCCCAGAGGTACGGAGTTATGGCCCACCGGCGTGTGGACACGCTCTGGCTTCGTACCAACTCCTGCCCCCTAGCCACCCGGGGGAAATGGGGCGGCTCGGGGGAGGTGGGCCTTGCCAGTCCTCCTCCCCCCAGAATGACCCTCTGGCAACGTCTTGGAAAAATGTCCCTCCCACCCAGCAAGTAAGGCGGGCTGTGGGTCCCGCTGGGAGGGCAAATGTCGGGGTGCAGGATTGGAGCGAGAGTTACTCGTCCCGCCTGCGCCCCGGCAGGCGCCAACCCACCATGAAGCTTGTGGGGGAAAGCCCTCGGGAACCCACAGGTGGATAGGCGGTCCCACAGCCTGCCGACCCCCTTTATCTGGGGCTGTGTTGGTGGGGGCGGCAGAGGTGGCGTGCACCCGGAGTGACCACCCGAGGCTTAACCTCAGGCGTGCTTTCCGGGTAGGCGCTTGGAACATCCGGTCCTTGCGGCAGGATGAGCGGTTACCTCTGCTATCGCGGGAATTGAAGCGACTGGGAGTTGAGGTGGCTGCCCTCTCAGAGGTGAGAAGACCTGGTAGCGGCACGATCAGTGTGGGTGGTTACACCTACTACTGGTCGGGCCGCAGCGATGGTCACCACCTCCAGGGTGTAGCCATAGCCATCTCCAGTCGACTTCAGCCTGCGGTAGTCGAGGTGACACCGGTTGATGAGCGTATCATGGCATTGAGACTGAAGCATGCTTTTGGCTTCATGTCTCTTATTGCTGTATACGCTCCTACCGATGTACATAAAACCGATGTGAAAGAGGCGTTCTACGCCAAACCGCATCTGTGGCAGACGATTGCCCCCGGCGAGACATTCGCATTGTTCTGGGCGACTTCAATGCGGTATCCGGCTGTGACCGAGCTGGCTACGAGATGTCTGTCGGCCCCCATGGCTCGGGAGCTGATCCCAGCAGCGAGAATAGCCTCCTTCTCCGGGACTTTGCTAGGTCCCAGAAAATGAGGATCTCTGGCTCCTGGTACCAGCGCTCCAACTCGCATCGCTGGACTTGGTACAGCGATACGGGTACAGTGGCCAAGGAGATCGACCACATTCTTGTCAGCACGCGATGGAGGATCCTCCAGAACTGCAGGGTTTACCGGAGTGCTGAGTTCTGTGGCACCGACCATAGGCTGCTTGTGGCTACCCTGCGGGTCCACTTCAAAACTCCCCGTCCCTCCAGTGGCCACCCTAAGGTGTTTCACTTGGACAGACTAAGGGAGGAGGAGTGTGCCCGTGGGTTCGCCACGGCAGTCTCTGACCGATTCTCAGAAACCAGCAACCTGACGGATCCAGTTGCTCTGTGGGAGTCCTTCAAGCGCGTAACACTCGAAGCAGCTCAGGAGTCCATTGGCGTACGCCCAAGGACAAGGCAGAATACCATCTCCCTGGAGATATTAGAGGCCACTGAAGCGTGTCGCAAGGCTCGGCTAAATGGGAATCAAGTCTTGCGTCGTTCCATGGTGCGTAGGGCTCGGACACTGCTGAGAAGGGACAAGGAACAGTTCATCAGGAATCTTGCTGAGGAGGTCGAAGGCCATTTCTTGGTAAATGACCTTCGCCCTGCCTACCAAGCCTGAGAAAACTGAACCCTAAGCCCTCCTCACAGATGACTGCAGTCCGATCAGCGGATGGACGGATCATCTCAGATCATGTTGGGGTTCGTGAACGTTGGGCTGAGTATTTTGAACAGTTGTACCAGGTGGATCCTCCAACAGTTAGCTTGGATGCAAGCGATGTCTCAGTGCCTGTGCCGGACCCACCCATCAACGAGGAACCTCCTACCCTAACAGAGGTTAGGCTGGCGATTTCCAAGCTGAAGAGTGGGAAAGCTGCAGGCATATGTGATATCCCTGCTGAACTGCTAAAGGCTGGGGGTGAACCTATGGCTCGGGGCCTGCATACAGTCCTGACTGCCATTGGCAGTCTGGTACCATTCCCCCTGACCTGCTGAGGGGCGTGGTCATCCCTCTCTGGAAGGGAAAGGGGATCGATGGGACTGTAGCAAATACCGTGGCATTACACTGCTCAGCATACCAGGCAAGGTTCTCGCTCACATTCTTCTGAAACGGATCCGCAACCACCTACTGAGGCACCAGAGACCGGAGCAGTCTGGATTTACTCCTGGCAAGTCCACAATAGACCGTATACTAGCGCTTCGAGTAATTGTGGAACGCCGTCGTGAGTTTGGTCGTGGGTTGCTTGCAGCCTACATCGACCTCAAGAAGGCGTTTGACTCGGTGCATCGGGAATCGCTATGGGAGATCCTGAGGCTCAGGGGAATTCCGACACAGATTATTGGCCTGATAGCAAGCCTCTATACTGGTACTGAAAGTGCTGTAAAGTGTGGTGGGGGTATGTCGAACTTCTTCCCTGTTTAATTCAGGGGTGAGGCAAGGCTGTGTCCTTGCACCAACA
>NC_051402.1:6335250-6342750 GCF_015228065.2 Penaeus monodon
GGAATTTTTCCCCGAGGGCTGAGGAGTCTTCTTGCGCGGAGACGACAGAGGATAAAGTTGGGTTTTACCATCTTTGTTATTCTGCATCTCCTGTAGTTCCTCTGCCTTCCCGATGACCCATTCCATGTCTCCCTCGCTGTGGGGAGAACGAAGTATTGTGAGGCTTCGAATTCTGGTGACTGGGTGATGTACATTTACCAAATGATTCTGTGGTGTTTTTACTTACATTTCTTCCATCTCCTCCTTCTGATCAATGTACTTCGTCACTCTGTCAATTCTGAAAAAAAAAAAAAAAATCTGCAATAAAGGTTATAAAATCAAAGTGCCACAAAATCAAAGTATCTAAGATTTAAGTAATTACCTAGCTCTGTTGTGTCAACGGACAAGACTTTCTCACATGTATAGTTTCACACAGATGTAATATTACAAAAACCGTTGCGAAACAGACAGCCCTGATTCTGGGTCACTCACTTGTTGCTCATCCTCTTGACGCGTTCTTGAAGGCTGTTCTCCTCAGCAGCATGGATCCTCGCCAGGAAAGTCTGAGTTGCTTCCTTCTCAATTAGTCTCAGTGTCATCATACCGTCGCTCTCGTATTCAGTTGCTGGAAATGTATGGCATACTTATTGGTTATCTTTGTGTGTTCAACTTCGTGTGCACATTTTTTTTCTATATTTAGTAACATGAAAAAATACTTTAGACTAAACCGTGATGTTTCAACTAATCAGGCAGTGAAACCGACCCTTTGCTTCGATGTTTTTCAATATTACACAGATCTATAAATCTCTCAGTTTCCATAAAGAAACAATCTATTAGACCTACACTCTTCCTCGGTCTTGGCACAACAGGCTCTCCCCGCAGCCCTAAATAACCACCAGAAATGCTGTACTATCACAAAAGGAAGAACCAAGATAGGTTTCTTCTCGTACTCGCGGATCAAGCGATACATCTCGAACTTCCAGATCTCCATGCTGTTTTCTTGGACCTCGTCGAATACGTACCTGTGACATACACGGAATGAAACGTGTGTATATAGAGCAGCATGTTATGGGTTTAGTTACGTAGTTATATAATGTTTTGTATGTGGATTTACATGTTGTTCTCTTGGATCTCTTCGAATGCGTGCATACATCAAAATAATAACACGTACGAACTATATCAATGAAATAGGAGAGATGGTACTGTAGTTATAAGTAATTATATGAATATGTGGTTTGTGGAATAGTTATCTTCACAGCCCGTGGTAAGATTTTTATCCCCATGCTGTTTCCATGGTCAGAAAAAGGTGTGCTATTCTAAGCATTTTCATCATGATGCGGAGACAGATTAAATAAGGATAAGAGAAAATACGGGTGATATGAAAATAAGATAGACAGAACATGCGATAGAAAAACTCATGGAGCATTAGAATATTCACAATGTAAGTTATATAATGGGCGTTTCGATCACTACGTCCTCGAAATTTAACTGACGTAAACATTAAGTGCATGCCTAACATGAAATGATTTATCCTTACTCAGCCTTTCCTCTCGTTCGGCAAAATAAAACTCAAGCACATCCATTCGGCGCTACGGAGCCACTCACGTGAAAATAGCGATGAGCAAGTTGAGTAACATGATGTTGCCAATGATGAGGTAGACGAAGAGCATTAGCTTGACAACCCACTTGTAATCAGCGGGGTTCTCGCACACGCAGTCTCGCAAGCAGGCCTGGGTCTGGTCCAAGCACGAGTCCACGACCCGACAAGATTTCTCGTGACATGTCTCATGGTCGTTAGCTGGAAATGCATCAGTAGGGTGTGGCTGATAAGAAAGCTTCCATATTTCTCTTTATGCATCTGTATCTATAGCTAAACATGCGCTTCTCTATCAAGCTTCTATCTCTGATTACTTCCATCTAAGTTTAAACCTCTCTTGTTCCAACATTTGATCAGAATCTATATATTTCCATCGTATCCGGTTGTTTTGTCTCCTGCTATCCTGTTTACATGTTTCTACACACATCTGTTAATCATTCAACATTCCCATCACTCTGTCAACAAATCCTTCTACCTACCTTATTTATCCATCTTTGCATACACCTGCGTGAATCTACCTGTCGATCCCACACGACAGAGAGCAAAAACTCACCCACGATTTCATCCAGCAGAAGCTCGCCGTACATCTGCCAATAAGGCGTGAGGATGACGCTTTCGATGATGCTCCCTACTTGCGTGACGTTGAAGGTGAAGGAATAGTGGGAGGGGTGCAGGAGGGACTGGGACGCGATGCCGTAGCCGAGGATGAAGATCACCAGCAGCGCCATGAACACCAGGACTTCGGTGATCTGGAGGGAGAGGGAAGAAGGCAATGGGTGTGTGGAAGTATGTATATGTTTGCGTTTATGTATGTGTACGTTTGTATGAACATTCTCTATATCTCTCTCTCTCTCTCCCTCCCCACCTCTCTCTCTCTCTCTCTCTCCCTCCCCACCTCTCTCTCTCTCTCTATCCCTCCCTCTCCCTCTACCTCTCTACCTCTTTCTCCCCCTTATCCCTCCTGTGAATGCCATACTTAATTTACACAAGACGCCGAACCTATCAGTGTTAATTCCATTTCTGTGAGAAAAAAAAAAATCAATTTTCTTACAGATTTCAGCTTAACCGAACCAACGGCTTCCGACCTAACCAACCAGGAACTAACCATCCGACAGAAGAACAAACACAGAACTAACCATCCGAGAGAAGAACAAACACAGAACTAACCATCCTGTAGAAGATGACAAGCTTGGGTCCCAGGTGGTAGTTGACGTGGTACATCCTGAAGAGGCGGCAGTAGAAGAAGATCGTGTTGATGGCATAGAAGACGCGGCCCCACTTGAACGTACTGCGGATGAGCCGAAGAGTCAGAGCCATGAGGGCCAGGATGACCGCCATCAGGTCGAAGCGACTCCACACGCTAGACGACCAGTCCTTCAGCTTGTCCCAGGTCGTCGAGGACTGCTCCGTGCAGATCTGGCAAGGGCGTGGAGAGAGATCTTTTGTGGGGATTATTTCAACTTATCTGCCGCGTCGACAGCTAAGGTCATTAGCGGCGTCTTCTATAGGAAGGCCTTGAAGGGATGTGGATGGCGATTCGGGGTTTTTGTATATTGGATTCGCCTTTTCTCTCTTTCTTTATTTTTGCTTTGTTTTGATTTTAATTTTCTTCGTAAATGTGACATGGTCAGTTGATACATTTAACATTTAAATCTAACCTGATGGATTTAGAAATTGTTCTTTTTTAATATTTCTTTTTCTTACACTATTCCCGCTCACTTTGGAACCTGCTGTCTCCGAGGACGAACTGCCAGCTTTATTTATTTACTTTTTGAGTATCTCCTCCTTTTTAATTCAAAATCTTGCATGCAATTTCAGTCAAAACAGAAGATACAAAAAGATCGTTTTTCATTCACATGCTAAAGGATAAGAACTAAAAGACAAGATAAAAGGAAAAATAACGAAAAAAACAATCAATACGTGATCTACAAGACGTAAATAAATATATAAACTGAAGAAAAGTCAACGATGATTTAATGAATAAACTCGCAAATAAATATACAACTAACGGATCGATAAATGATCAAATACACATGCATACTTAAATAAACAAACCAAACGAAGAAGAAGAAGAAGAAGAAGAAGAAGAAGAAGAAGAAGAAGAAGCAGAAGAAGAAGAAAAAGAAGAAAAAGAAAAAGAAAATCATGGCAGTAACATCCGACATACCTCCGACACCTTTTCCATGGCGACGGCGCTTATCCATACAATAACGAGAATTTCGCTCACGGACATCTCGTACTTGAAGTCGAACATGATCACGTACGAGTACAGGAGGAGGAAGATCACGTACGAGGTGGTGTGGGCGTAGAACTTGGAGATGGGCGACTTGTAGTACACGATCAGCTTCTGCCACGCCGTCAGTTCTCCCCCGTTGTCGCCGAGCTTTTGAAATCTGGTGTTGAAATGAGGGTTTGTTTTTCTATCGTTGTTGGTATGATTGTTGTTGTTATTATTATCATTACTATCATTATCATTATTACTATTATTATTGTTATTATTATCATCATCATTATCACCGTTATATTTTTTATTATCATATTATTATCATTATTATATTATTATTATTATTATTATTATCATTATTATTACTACTATCATCATTATTATCCTTAATATTATTATTATTATTGTTATCACTAAGATTTTTATTATTATCATCATTATTATTACATAAATGAATGCATAAATAATTGAAAGCTGAATAGATTATAAAAGATAAATACACGGGCATTTCTCATGTAGAAGTGACACATTATAATGATTAATTACAAATAACCCAGAGGTAGTTTTTATTCCATTAAAGTTCGTCTTTTATATCCAGTGATCGTTCTAAAGCTTAATCTTTTCTGACCCGGAAATATTGACAAGTCTTACGTTTAGACTCAAAGAGGCTGGAAATACTAAAACACTGACGTTTTTTTATCGTCTTCTACCATAAATGTTTATTAACCCAGTTCGCGAGGGTGGCAAGACCACAATGCCAACCCATAGATGGCTCTGCAAGTGCTTAGTCACCAAGGAGTCAGCTATTAGTCTTATCTATCTCACTTGTTTACCCTTTTCCTTGGTGTTTTGAAAACTTCACCTCTATTGTTTTAGTCTTTGATGTTATTAACATTTTAATAACAATTTAATAATCATAATATCAATAAGATGATAACAATGTCAATATTAATAGTATTGAAAGAAAAACAAATTTTCCCGCAAATTCAAGGAATGGGGAAATCAGGCGCGGTCACTAGGGCCAACTAATAGACTCCTTGATAGCTGAGCACACGTGGAGCCATCTGTATGTAACAAACCTCACAAAAAAAATCTAAAGGGGAAAGTACATGAACCCGCAGATATTGGTTTAAGCCAAGCACTCACTGGAAGATTTTTGGCCAGAATATAAGGAGGGGAAAGACGTTGGCGATAATAACAGCAGAATAGGGCGCCTTGGTCATGCCTCTCCGCCAGTTGAGCTCGACGGTCGCCTGGGAGCACGGGGCCGATATGAAGATGAGGTCGTTGGCGATGTATGCTAGCTCGAGGCAGTCCAGCTGGCCCCACTTGGCGTTCCTCTGTTCTATGAGGCCCATGGCAATGATTGGGTCCTCTTGATAACACACGTTCAATAGCTGGCGGGATAGAAATATTGGTGATGAAAGGGTAGCTGGTTAAGAAGAAAGCTTTTGGCATTCGTCGAGAAACTGGGAGGTATTAGAAGCCCAAAGTTCATTTAAATCGGGAAATGTTGCCGAGAATTCGATGACTGGAATTTCATCATTATTTCAAGTTCTAAAGTCAAATAAGCATGCTATCTCAAGAATCATCTACACCTGAAAAAGTCTCGGAAAAGAAGCGAAGCCTCTCTCACCTCTTCTGCAAGGTTCTCAAACACATTCTTCTGGCGCTGGTATTCTTGGCGTATGTCCGTGTTCTTCTTCCCTAGAGACTTCCACAAGGCTTGGTACATGCAGGAGGCCACCACGGCAGCACACAGCGGCGAGTTGCAGCGCTCCCACAGGAACTTGGCCAACTTGCCTCGCCTGCTGAAGATGGCCCACAGCATCAGCTCAAGATAAGGATCCTGTGGCAGGAGTGAGGATATATTACGGATTCGATAGAAAATGAGAGGGTGTGTTAAAATATATACGGGATAATATTAGGATGTTGTGGAGTTGAAAAAAATGTCTCCTTGCAACAGGGTGAGTAACAGAATAGAAATCAGACCAAGAAAATGGAGGAAATTCAAATACCTACATGCAATTTTAATCAAAACAGAAGATACAGAAATATTTTTTTTAATTCACATGCTAAGGACAAGAGAAATAACAAGAGAAAACCAAACAAGCGAAGAAGAAAAAAGAAGAAAGACCAAGAACAGAAACAAGAAGAAGGAGAAGAAAAAGAGTGAGAAGAAGGAGACAAATCACGAACACACAAAAAACCTCAAATGTCGTGGCGCTGATGTTCGGGTTGTTCGTAATGTTTTCGGGAGTGTCAATCAGGTAGTTCTTGTCGAAGTGTTTCTTCATCATCGCGTTCAGCAGATTGTGGACGTGGATGAGGGAGTGGTTCCAGCTGTTCGAGGATCTTTGCAGCAGGCGAGAGAGGTGGCTGTTGGGCACACACTGCAGAGGGGGAAATTGGGATGATTTTCGATTATTGCAACGTGTGTCTAGAATTTGTATCTTCTAAGACATCCGTGAGTTCGGGGCAGGAGAGTAGCTCGATGGAAAAGGCATGTGATTGAATATCATGATAATTGACTGTCATCTTTTCAGATTCGGTTACTACGAGTTATGAATAGTGTAATGGTGTCAGTAGCCATAGGACGAGAACACTACGAAAAGATTACAGTTCAATGACATGTGAGAAATGCTTATATGTAGCTACCGTAGGTGAGAGAAAATTCAGTTTAATTCGACACCATAATTTTCATATTGCTCCATGCCCCCCAGAAAGTACCCCGTGGCCCCCCTGGGTGTCATGGCCCCCAGGTTGGGACCCCCCTGTGCTAACAGAATTCCCGCCATTCCTAAAATCCAACGGCGGAGGAATACGCAACATAAAACAGTTTCAAAATACGACAAAACTGTTACAGAAAGAACAACGTGCGATGAAACAACAACTTCAGAGTCCTCTGGAATTCTATCATGAAGTTCATAAAGATTTCGTACCTGTTGGCCTACCTTCCCAAAAATGATCTGCGTTTTGTTTACCTTTCCCCTTTTATTCTTATATTTACCTACTTCCCTATTTGCCATTCTCGTTACATTATTGTTGTTTTCGGTACTAACACTGCTATCACCATGGACTTTTATCATCCTCATTACTCGTGTTATTATCACAGTGCATGCTCGCATTCACAGCCAAAGCCAAAGCGAGACTCACCGCTTGATTGTAGAGGAACCTGAGGGTGCCCACGGTGAGGTAGTCTTCCATGACCAGGCCGTTCATCACGAAGAGATTCACGAACTCCACCTTCTCCTCCAGCAGCGCCGTCGTCATGAGGTCCTCGAGGGCGCCGAGACTCCAGTTCTTTTCCGCTGCAGGTTAGATAGGAGGAGGGGGGAGGATCAGGAGGAGGAAGAGGGGGAGGAGGGGGGTAGGACGGGGGATGATGATGGTGGTGGTAGTGGTGTGGTGGTGGTGGTGGTGGTGGTGGTGGTGGTGGTGGTGGTGGTGGTGGTGGTGGTGGTGGTGGTGGTGGTGGTGGTGGTGGTGGTGGTGGTGGTGATGATGATGATGATGATGATGATGATGATGATGATGATGATGATGAGGAGGAGGAGGAGGAGGTGGAGGAGAAGGAGGAGGAGGAGGTGGAGGAGAAGAGAGGAGGAGGAGGAGGAGAGAAAGGAGGAGAAGGAGGAGAGGAGGAGGAGGAGATGAGGGAGGAGGAGGAGGAGGAAGGAGGAGAAAGGAGGAAGGAGGA
>NC_051402.1:6350250-6357750 GCF_015228065.2 Penaeus monodon
ATTGTTCTTTAGCGGAATAAAAAACATTTCCTAATCTTAAAAAATGGCAAAAATTAAATATAAAATAATATTGATCAAAAAAACTCGTTTCGTTATGGTAGCCAGTGAGATAATTGATCCCTGTTGTCACAACTATGGATGAAATATCATTATATTCATACACTAGTATTACGAGAATTATCATAAGTATCTTGTTATCATCATTATCATCACCATCATTATTGTTACTGGTACTTCTAGTAGTACTATTATTATTACTACTACTATTCCTAATGCTACTACTACTGCTATTACTGCTACAATACTAATTATCATCATTACTCCTCTTTCTAAAATTATCACTATCATTGACTATTCATTTATTGCTTCACTTATGAATATTAACAATAATCTATTTAATACTAACACTTTTAAGGCTCTGTTTTCATTATCATTATTTTCCTCAGCATCTAATATCTGTGACTTGTTTTACCAACATCACTAAATATAACAAGTCTGCATTAGCTAACAGTCTTGCGAAGGCCCGCGGTTTAAGACGATCGCACTCTGCTTGTAAAACCTGGAAGAACCTTAACTAGTTAAAAAATGATAAAATCTTATATGGCGAGGGGCAGTAAGTCGTGTGAAGAGTTCGGCCTATCACCTGTTGACTACCTGCAAGTCATATTAAGAATTTTTAGACCGGGAATTTGGTATTGATTTGTTATTGACCGTAGCATAACCTTTACACGAAATCAAGAAGCTGACGATATACATAGGTATGTGTTTACATATATATATACACGGAATTCCTAAAAGTACTGCGTTCACTGAAAAAGATGTTGACATGTGCAATTGATTTCTTCTTAAAAAGAAGAAAAAAAAAATCCTGAACTCATACAGCAATTCTTTGACGTATTGCTATTCATCTTTTATTCAAATATTCAAAATTTATTTGCCAAAGTTTCAACAAAGTTTCAAAGTTTCAGTTTCAACTGCTTTTCCGCGAATCTCGGAAAATTTGGGATTTTTCCTTACCTCTCCCAATTTCCTTTCCTTGGCTGGAACTCACTTCTTGAGTCGAATCTTGAAGTGCCTGATACTGAGGGAGTTTACCGTGCATAACTGAACTATGTGTATATCATGTGCCCACTAACATAACTGAACTTTCGATTCCAGCAGTTCTATATGGCGTCATAACAGCAAAACAAACAACAAAAGCCCGCGGGAATTTCATTCGTAAGGAAAAATATATATTTTGATTAAGACATCAAAGCTCTCTCCTCTTTCCAAAATCTATTGGCTTTCTTTAAGATAGACGTGTTCATACTTGGTGGTGGATGACAGATACAAGGAACGGAGACCTCTATACAATTTTGGTTCAATCTGACGCTAGAACACAGGACGCGTAAAAATTTCTTTTTGATCAAGTTATATATCCTGACAATTAATGCTTAGGAAATGGCCTTGCCTTCCTGAAACAATTTATAACAGAATTTTCAATTCTATTTATTTGCATTCATTTGTTTATCTATTTTCAGCTATACAGTCGAAGAAATGACTTTAAAACTTTGTTTTTGGTTATAAAGATTAAGTGTTTTGATATATATATTTCCCCCCATATGGCACTCTAGAGTTAACTGTATCAAACCTTAGATCAAATAAGAATTGAAGCGATTAGTTTCATCCAAATAATTGTTCGAACGACCTTTCTCGAAGAACCAAGATATCTAATAAATTTGGCCACGGTTGTTCTCACATCGATCCGATTAACACCGCTGATCCAGAATTTATGAAAATCCCCCCACCCCCCAGAAAAAAACCGTATGTACACAACATCGAAGTGTGCGAGTAGGTGAACATTGCGCTACATCATGCGTAGGAAGGAACCGTTCCTCTTGCTCGGTGGTTTTGTACTGTACCTTGGTGATATATTGACCCTGGTTGACGGCTTGTCCTACGCTCCTCATGACCCCCACATGACCTCCTCCGGTGAGAAGCCAGGCGTCAGTGGATTTGACCGCCTAAGGACAGGTTAAGAAAGGTCAGACTGAAGATGGTGCTTTGATTATGTTTTTAGGATGTAATATGAGTAAAGTCGCAACTACTGTAAAAGGGAATTTTGTAAATCACCTTTACTAATTTGTACAATATCACAAATTGTCATTCGTAAGTGTCAACAAATATAAAATCACATAGTGAGTTTATTGCTTCCCTATCAATTATTATTATTATAATTATTATCATCTTTTTTAACCTAATGGCATATAAACAGTACTAATAATCCAATTGCAGCTTTTATAATACACTTGTCTTGCTATATTTACACATCCTTTATTTTTTCATTTAGTATTTCTCTTCACTTACACAATCGCACATGATTAATCAAGTGACCAAATTAATCGCGCGATTGCCTCTCCATATTCACTTATACATCATCAATGTTGTTACTGTTTCTAACACACAGCTGTTATGCTTTCTACACATACAGATTATTTCTTGAGTTACTGGTTTTCTCATACATTTTTTTCATAGTCATACACTATAAATCCATCTCTCATTGCCACCATACAATATATATATATATATATATATATATATATATATATATATATATATATATATATATATATATATATATTTGCAGAAGCATGTGCAATCTCTTTCCTTTCCAACTTTCAACTAATCGTGCTTAACCAGAAAAGAAAACAACCAACCGTTTTCACTTCCCTCGACCAATCTTGATCAACCCGGAAGATGACAACCAACCTCTTACCCGCCTCCTCCAACCAACTTCACCCACCTCGGGGGAAACAATCGACCTTATGGCTTCCTCCAACTAAACTTCCATCCAATACAATCGACCTTTTCTTTTCCAACCAAGCTTCATCAACCTGGAAGATATCAACCAACCTCTTCTCCTCCCTCCACCATCCAAGCTTCATCAACCCCGTGGAAAACACTCGACCTTTTGGCTTCCTTCAACCAAGCTTCATCAACCACGTGGAAAAACACTCGACCTTTTGGCTTCCTTCAACCAAGCTTCATCAACCTCGCGGAAAAACACTCGATCCTTTCACTTCCTCCAACCAAGCTTCATCATTCGCATCGAAAACAATCGACCTTTTGGCTCCCTTCAACCGACCTTGATCAACCCGGAGGAGAAAATTTCGTTCTTTTTTCCATCGAGCCGGAAGTTCTTGGCGCCGCCCGTGACCGAGATGACGAGCTGAGGGCGCTGGGGCTCCATCATCCGCCAGTAGTCCGTCAGGAGAGTCAGCACGCTCTGGATGTTCGTGGTGTCCGCCAGCCGCACGTACTTTGAAGGCTTGTTCGTGCCTGTGGGTCAGGAGGAGGTGGAGGAGGAGGAGGAAGAGGGAGGAGGAGGAGAAGGAGGAGAGGTAAAAAGAGGGGGAGGAGGAGAAGTAGGGAGAGGGAGGAGGAAGAGAGGTAAGAAGGAGGAGGTGGGAGAGAGGGGAGGTAGAAAGAGGGGAGGGGATGGAGTGGTAAGAGATAGGGTAAGAGAAGAGGTAGGAGGAGAGAGAGAATGGAGAGGAAGAAAAATAGGAGTGATGGTAAGAGGGAGAAATTGGTGAGAGAGAATAAAGGAGGGAAGAGGTAGGGGAGGAAAGGAAGAAAGAGGCAGAGAGAAGAGAGAAGGAGAAGTAGGAGGAAGGATAGAATGGAAAAGAGAAGTAGGAGGGAAGGGGTGAGAGGAAAGAGAGAAAGAAAGAAGGGTGTAGGAAGGAGGAGAGAAGGAGGAAGGGAGAAGTGGGAAAAAAGAGAGGTGGGAGGAGGGAGGGAATGAGAAATTGGAAGAGGAGAAAAAAGGAAGGAAGGAGAAGGCAGCGTAAGGAGTAGGAAGAAGGAGGAGGGAATAAGCAGAGAGAGAGAGAGAGAGAGAGAGAGAGAGAGAGAGAGAGAGAGAGAGAGAGAGAGAGAGAGAGAGAGAGAGAGAGAGAGAGAGAGAAGGGAGGAACAAGGTGAAGAATATAAGGAAGAGATGAGGAAAGAGTTAGAGGTGGTGGAAGGGAAGGAAGAATGTAGTGGAAACAAGAGAGAATAAACGAAAGAGGAGGAAAGGAGAAGAGAAAGGGTGACATTAACGCTCATTTAGTTGCAAAGAAATGTACAGAACACGCACGCACAGTCACACACACATGTATAAATCAATAATCATAACCCCATCCATTAGTGACCGTCAAAAAAAAAAAAAAAAAAAAAAAAAAAAAAAAAAAAAAAAAAAAACGACAATAATCACATTACTATTACGTAAAAAACAATAACAACAACAACAACAACAACAGCAACAGCAACAACAACAACAACAACAACAACAACAACAACAACAACAATAATGATAATAATAACGTTATTATTAGTATTGTTATTATTGTTATTATTTTTATTATCACTGTCACTGTTATTTTCATTATTGTTATCCCTTTTTGTTATTATTATGATTTTAAACATCATCATCATTCTTATAATGATAATAATCATCGTCATTTCTATTACTGTACATGAAATAATTCCCGATTTTATTTTTTCTTTTGTTTCTTCTCTAGATATAGTTAAAACAACAGAAAATATAGAGATTATATCACATCTACAACTGTTTAATATCAGTGTCTCATATATCATTAATATTGCACTTGACATTACGATATGTAGTAGATAGTGCATCATTATATACAATACGTGTTAGTTATACATACAGTAGCTGATAAAATCTATTCTGACTTGAATGTAAAATCCATATATGTTTTATTTCCATGAACAGTTAACAGACAATATAAGGTAGCTGATAGTAATAACATCTAAAATGACAAGGTGTGTCCTATATTCCACAATAACGAATTATTTATACCCGGTGTATGGTCACAGGTCGGTAGTAAAAACGCTGGTACGTGTTTGCACATACATGTTCTATCGACCGAACGTATACCAAGAGACAGAAAGAAATATATGCCTTAGTGTATTTGGGGGCAGAATAGCATTAAGGAGATGGACATTGATCACGTGACTGGACATTATTATTGCATTTATTATTTATCGCTTTGTGTGGCAAGTTCTCCAACTGGAGGATAACTACAGCCGTTAAAAAAACAGTATCAGAAAAAAATGCATCTACTAGCCGAATAACATTAATAATAACAATATTAGTAATTACATCAGTAATAAGTGTAGACAACAACAAAAATATAACGAATATTCAGTGGAAATAATACAACTGAATCATACATTACCATTTAAAAGTAAATAACTGCTTGCTGTCATCATGCGTTGATATTAATGGGTATTTATAACAAACCAACAACGGTATTGTACGATGCACTGAAAGGGCTAGCTATAAACTATACGAAAAGCCTTCTCCGTGATTAACTGTGGGAATTACTGCTCAAATACCTTTGAAACGAAATCGATTGCCGCCTTAATAAATGATACCCAATGAAACAAATGTGAACAGGTCGAACGGAACTAATATAGAAAACGGATTAGTTTTGCTGGGTGGACTTTTAAAAATACAAACGTTAATGAACATTTCAGAAGGCCAGGAGGAATTCTTTGATAAGGCGAGATGCGATTTACGGACATTTGTGGTTGGAGTCTGCAATAAGGTTTCTCTTTCTGTTTAGATGCCTCTGTCTTTATGCCTGTCTCCGTTTGTCTACTTCTAACTTTCTGTCTGTGTCTGTCTTCCTCTACCTCTTCCTCTCTCTCTTTTCCTGTCCTCTTTCGAAAGACGACAATGATTGTTTACGTTTAGATGCCCCCATAAAGCAAAGAAAAAAAAAAAAACGCGTACAATTTTTATAAATAAATAAAAATTGTACGCATTTGGAAGAATGTGCTCTACCAAAGGATTTCAAGTAGATATTTTAAAAAGTAATCACAAAAAAATATTAATAATAAATAAATAAATCAAACTAATAGAGAGAGAAAACATTACATTATCAATAAACATTATAAAACCTACTATAACACTAACAATCACAACGCCATCTATGACACACACTAGCACACTAACAGCCAGACACAATTACAATCACCTTAACAACCCCAACACCATAGTCAACATCAACTTAAGAACTAAACACTTGCCGGAGGTTTCGTTAGTGAAGATGATCCTCCCGTAGGCGTTGGTTGGCAACTCCCTCAGGTGAGTCTTGGGGTCCCATTTGCTATCGACCGGAGGGATTTCCTGTAGCGGCCACGATTTCGACAGGGTAGGTGCGCTGATCTGGTATGAAAGAGTTCAAAATAAAATGTTAATAGCAGCAGCAGTAGTAGTTGTAGTAGCAGCAATAGTAGTAGTTACTGTTGTAATAGTAGTAGTAGAAGTAGTAATAGCAGCTGTAGTAGTACTATCATTAAACTACTGTAATTATTAAAAATAACTATTATAACGATAAGATTGACAAAACACAACAATTATATAAAAATAACAGCAATAATAATAGCGACAGTAGTGGCGGTTGTAGTAATAGTAGGCTAGTAATAGTAGAAGTAGTAGTAGTAGTAGTAGGAGGTGGAGGTATCAAGAATAGAAATTAATAATAGTTGTAGTTGAAACATCAGTAATATAACAGCAGTGGTGGTGGTGGCAGTAGTAGTAATAGCAGTAATCTGAACTCACAATTGTCAAAGAGAGAAACTGAAATAGAAATAGAGAGTCAGCTATCTGCGTCTCACCTGACATCATATCATCCATATTACACTTGGAACACGGAATACAGAACACTGTACTGGGACAACCACAAAAACCAGGTAACTGAGACAAGAGATTAACAGATTGAAATTAAACATATTCGGTGAAATAAGCTGGGCAGGAATGGGAAAACATGATATAGAAGGCGTCTCACAATACGCGGTATGGAGAACATTTGCGATTATGGAGTTGGAATAAAAAAAGAAAAAAAAAAGAAAAGAAAAAATAGAAAGGAAAACAGAAAAATATCACTGAACCACATGGGGATAGAAGAGCATGGATGTATGGTAGATTGATGAGGGAGGAGGTAGTAACACATGTATGGTTGACACCTACCCAGAAGATACTGAATAGCCCCCGTGAAGAAAACAAAGATGAAATTGATTTTATAATAAGTAAGAAGAGATACAGGAATTATTAAAAAAAAAAAAAATGTAATTCACAACATGGTATATGAATAAAAAAAATTAATGAATCATACTGAATTACGAAACATTGCAAAAAAAAAAAAAAAAAAAAAAATCGATATGTAATAAAATAATGGAGAGATAAATACAGAACAAGAATTGGCATTCATTAACATCATGTTTTATTAGGGAATCTAAAATGGCACTCTTACCAAAAGCAAAATAAAAATCCAAACAAAATCGATGGACGAAGAAATCTTGGACGACGGGAGATTGAAGGAAAGGATAAAAAAGGAAAATATGACTACTTATAACTAAAGATGCTTGAGAAACAGAGCCAAAAAGATGGCTAATTGGCAGCTTACGGAAGATCAAGAAATTAGAAGACACACACCGCCCAAA
>NC_051402.1:6367750-6370250 GCF_015228065.2 Penaeus monodon
ACCTTCCTCCTCTTTTACTTATTCCCCCCTTCCCCCTCCCTCCGCCCACACACACACTTCCTCCACTCACCTCATTTGCTCATGTCCTCCTTCCGGCGTCGAGGGGCGAAAAGTGATGTCAGGTACATTCCTGGCGCTGCCTGGTGACATCAGGGACATGATGCCTGCCGCGGAAGGGCGAGGCGAGGTGGCAACGAAAGGTAAGTCTTTAGTCGACGGAGGCTTAAGCATATTAGTTTGCCTGTTCATGTCTGCCGTTGTCTCAGCTGGAAAGGGGAAAACGGCCTGTCATTAAAAACGAAGAAGATAATGGGTAGCTGTTAGAGGGAGTGAGTGCAATGTAGGGCAACGAAATTTATATGTATAAATTGGTATTTAAATTTGTATATGATTAATATACATGAATGAATGTATGAATTAAAATGTATATATAAATAAATAAATAAGTAAAAAAAAAATACACACACACACACACACACACACACACACACACACACACACACATATATATATATATATATATATATATATATATATATATATATATATATATATATATACATATATTTTTTTTTCTCTCTCTCCTTTTTCTTATCTTAACGGATATTTTCCTCAGAGAAGGAACTTTCGCTGTTGTTCTCTTTGCAAATTAAATTTTACACTACTCATTATCCGGTAGAAAAATAATTTTCGTTACTTCCCATTATCTAAAGATTTTACGATAATCTGTAGACAATTTTCGATACATTCCTATGACATATCCAAGAAGGGTGATATTTGGTTCTATTTACTGAGAAAATGTTATAGGATATTGCAGTTAAGGTGATTTTTTAGTTAGATATAATGTGATTGGACTGATACTAAAGTAAGATGAAATAAAAACTGTTTATTTACAATAAAGGTCAGAGATATTCGCTCATTTTCACAGACACTTTGGACACCTTTTTCGGTGGAGGTCCGCCATCCACGGAGTCCTGATCAGCTCTGATTGGCTGCGACGCGAAACAGCTCGGCGGTGATTGGCTGACGGCTTCGGGAGGCGGCAATATAAGGTCCAACTCTTAAGTAAAAGGAGTCCGTAATGTCTATGGTGCCTCCATGTGACGAAAATTTAATTTCCGTTTTGTTTTACTTTATAGCTCATGTACTTATTCCTATGTAATATGTCTGTCTAAACCAGATTGAGTTTGCAATGTCATTTGTCCGATGTTTGGTCAGTTAAAATGGATATCTTGAAGCCGTAAAATGTACTTGTATTGATCGTCTTGGGCTGGAGTCAAGCCTACCCCCCCCCCCTCCATCTCATATATAACCAACAAGTACTGATTTATGCTGCCAAAAAAAAAAAAACCGTGTCCGCTTAGCAACAATGCTTTACTTCGTTATTTGCTACTGGCAAAGGATGCTTTGCTTCCATCAGCTACAGCCATGGCACTGGAGGTGGAGGTTTGCCAGTGGTTTAGAGAAATCTTTATAAAACACGTGTCTGTGCTCTAATATTACGTAGCAAACGTAACACCAATAACAAAGAATAAAAATAATTTCAGAATGAAAACATATTATCAATCCTCAAACCTACTGCCAACATGAAGTATATTTTGTAAAATCACTTTTACACGAGAGAGAACTTTATGACTTCTTTATAATGAATGAATGTCCTGGCTATACAAGCACAACTCTAAGCAGTTTGTCGAAGCCATATAAATCTAACAATAAAGCACACAATCCCTAGAAGCAATCTCCTGGCCACTCACAGAGCACACTCAATTTTTTTTTTTTTGTCCAACTTGAAATTATGTTGATTATTGATGTTGAGTAAGTGATCTATGGCCATGTGAATTTTTTTTATTCATCTTAAGACTCAAAAAAGAACTTTTGAGATATGAAAGGAGAGGAAATTTCTAAAACGGTTCATATACATAATAAAAGGATTTAAACGGAACCCAAAGCCCGCCGCGGAAGAAGGGACTTCACCAAAAATGCAAAGATACATGTCTTTATCACCATAGAAGCACCGAGTATTGATGAAAGAACATTAAATTCTTTTTAATGACCAAACCAAAGCTTTGCTCTCTACTTTAACGATGCGAGTTGTCCAAATTGCTCTTTACTAAATTATCATTCTGGAGAAATGATTCTCTTATTTTTCGTCTCAACTTACTCTTTGACATTGTAAGATGAATTTCAATAATAAATGAAACTGAAATAAATAGCGTTGGCGATTTTGGCGCCATGCAGCAAATCTGAGTTTCGGAAAAATACGAGAAAACTTGACGTTATTACAGAAATATTAAATGCCTAAGACTGTCTTTAATGCCTCTCTTGTGCGAGTTTCTTTCTCTAGCTCTTATCCATAAACTTTCTAGTTCTTTTATTCATCTTCACTTAAATATTTCTCTTTCTTGATTTTCCTCGTCTTCTCGTTCATTAAAATTTCCTTTATTTTTCTTTCATCGCATTCTTTTTTATCATCCTTTATTTCTGCCTCTCGTTTACTCTT
>NC_051402.1:6385250-6390250 GCF_015228065.2 Penaeus monodon
TCACGTGAGTCAGATAAGGTCAGTGTAAGCCTAGCATTACTACATATACGGGAGTCATTATACAGATAAGGACTTCACCACTTTCTATTATCAACGTGTAAGGACTGCCATCCATTGCATACGTCCTTTCACTCAGTACCGCTGTCGTGTAGCCAACCACGGCAACTATGGCGTACGTTCACTGTTACCATTCTATTTCTCGTTTCAGCTCACGGGAAAAAAAAACATTAAATGGACTGTATGAACCCGGAAGTGACTATCGAAACGAAAAGCTCAAAACGTCAAATGGGCGTTGATGTTTACCATAGTTTATGAATATTTAAGTAACTTTAAATATTCGCCCGTGACCATGCATGATGCAAAAAAAAAAAATACACGTATCCTTCTAAATAATCATGTGAAGGTTTTTGAGTAGATTTCTACCAATATCAAATGACTACTTCGAGTTTTCTTCCTGCGCTAATATCTACTAACTGCTAAGAATATGGCGTTCGTGTAGACTGCAGGTATTATAAAAACGGAAGAAAAAAAGAAAAAGAAAAAGAAATGGGGAAAAAAAGAACATATCCCATATAACCCTTTTACCTACACTTACACTGAAACCTATTAAGTCATCCTACACTCTTGAAAGTAAAATTTACATACTATCCGTAAAACCTTTTCCTCGCAATCAACAACCAATATATATATATATATATATATATATATATATATATATATATATATATATATATATATATATATATATTTAGTGCTGAATCATAGGACTTACGCAACATAAACACACATGGCAACTGGTCCTCACAAAAGAGTAACGTTACCCTCAGTGGAGGCTTCTGGCAAGGGGCACTGCAGAAGCCTTCTGGCACTCACGTTTGAGACAGCGAGCGCAACCGGTAGAAACATGGTGAAGAAAGTGAGTTGTATCCGAACGTTGGTATTATTTTCGACGGGTCATGTAGGTCGATGTATTGTAGTTTCTTAATATTTTCCTTTGGTTGTTTTACTGCTTCCAACGTTATTGGTACTGCGCCATGGTTAATTCCATGTATATCATTACTGTTATTATCGCTGCTATTATTATCATTATTATTATTGCTATTATGGTAACCATTATCTTCATCATGATCCCGCCTTTAGTGATGCGTTATGGTTACCATTAATTCCATGTGTTGTTATTAATATCATTACTGTTAATATTATTGTCGTCCCTGTTACTACCATTATTACTATTATCGTTACTACTATCTTCATCATCATCCCGCCTTGGTACTGGTTACCATTAATTTCATGTGTTATTAATGTTGCTATCGTTGTTTTCTTATTATCATTATAACCATTACTATTATTACCATAACCATTATCTTCTTCATTTTCATCCCGCCTTGGGTACTGTGCCATGGTTACCATTAATTCCATGCATGTCATTACTGTTAATACCGCTATACTATTAATATACTGTTATATCGCTATACTGTTAATTGTGTATAGTTATCGCTGTTGTTGTATTGTTATCATTACCCCCAGTATCCTTATTACCATTATCACCCTGACTACGATCTCCCTCACTATCATTCCGCCCCACAGGGTCTTCTGGAGAGGCTGCAGGAGGGCGTAGTCATCGGCGACGGCGGGTTCGTCATCGCCCTGGAGAAGAGAGGTTACGTGAAGGGAGGACCTTGGACGCCCGAGGTGGTGGTCGAACATCCCGATGCAGGTGAGGAGGGGAGGAGGGAAGGAAGGACGGGAGGTGGGGAGGAAGGAGGGGAGAGGGGGAGGTGGGGAGGAAGGAGGGGAGAGGGGGAGGTGGGGAGGAAGGAGGAAGGAGGGGAAGAGGGGAGGAAGGAGGGAAGGGGAAGGAGGGAGGGAAGGGCGAGAAGGAAGATGAGAGAAAGAGAAGGAGGGAGAGAAAAAGAGAGAGGAAGCGGGATATGAAAAGAGTTAGAAAAGGAGTGAGGGAGGGGAGAAAGAGAAAGAACAGGCGAGTTTAACGATGTAACTTCATCATTTCCACCAACAGTGAAACAGCTTCACCGCGAGTTCATGCGAGCGGGGAGTGACGTCATGCAGACCCTCACCTTCTACTCAACAGACGACAAACTCAAATTGGGAGGCAATGAAGCGGGGAAAAACTATACGGTAATTAAAACAGATATATTACTGATGTTATAATGGTGTATATTTACACACACACACAGCGTGTGTGTGTGTGTGTAAGTGTATATATATATATATATATATATATATATATATATATATATATATATATATATATATATATATATATATATATATATATATATATATATTCCATACACGTCACTGTTATTATCCACTTATGTATGTGCTGCGTAATATTGTTAAAGAATAGCACCCTTCTGATTTCAGACTGCAGATAAAAGTTAAATAAAGACGATAAACTGGGTATGTCGAGAAAAAATGTGACGTTATTCTTCAGCAACGTTCATTTCAGTTGAGACGAAATTTTAGAAAATTATAGAATAAACCATCGATGAACATAAACCGACTCTTACTCGCCAAAACAGTGTTCCCAAATCAACGACAGCGCCTGCAGCATCGCCCATGAGGTGGCCAAAGAGGGAGACGTCCTTGTGGCTGGCAGTGTGACTCAGTGTCCCTCCTACACTGAGGGTCTTGGCAAGGAGGCGGTACAGGCGAATATCAAGACGCAAATGAAATCCTTCGTGAAGAATAATGTGGATTTCATCATCGCTGAGGTGTGTCCAGAGAGGGCGGGCAGGGTAGACTAAGATGGGGATTAAAGGCCTTCCTGGTTATAGGATGGGAGTGGAACTGAAGGAGGAAGCAAGCTATCTGGATGGAAATGGAAATTCGGCAAAATAAGATACTCACATAGTCTTGTATAGTCACCTGAACCCACACAATGTTATCTAAATTGTGTGGCCTATTCTGCAAAGTCTCTAAAATCACTCTTTTATAACAGTTCTTCATGTATGTGGAGGAGATCGAGTGGGTCATCGAAGAGCTGTTGAAGAGTGGGTTACCAGTGGCCGCCACCATGTGTATCGGACCTGAGGGCGACTATGCAGGGGTCAGCGCTGGTCAGTGTGCTGTTAGGATGGCCCGCGCAGGAGCTAACGTTGGTTAGTTTATATGAATTGCTTTAAATGTGAAACTGGTTATTCATGAGCATAGGGTCAGGGATTTTGGATATAAGGAAGATGCTAAAATTATACGCCTATCCTTAGTACAGTGTGATGTCAAAAATGGGAATTATTCTGTGAAGCTGTAAACTTTCATGAGAACTCTCACAGATTCATAAAACTTACATCTAGCTAGATTAATTATCGTCTTCCTTCCATACAGTTGGCGTGAATTGCTTGTACGATCCAATCATTATCATCGACACCATCAGGCTCATGAAGGAGGCCCTCGATGCAGAAGGTCTCCGCCCTTTTCTCATGACGCAGCCCAACGGATTCTTCACCGAGGGCGCTGACAAGTCGGGATATCTGGGCGTGCCAGAGTATCCTTTCGGTAAAATTTTCTTTTTCTTGAACATATGTATATATTATACACACACACACACACACACACACACACACACACACACACACACACACACACACACACACACACACACACACACACACACACACACACATCTCATAGCCAGCTCGAGCTGTCTATGAGATATCTGTCGGTCTTCATAGCTCGGGAGCTGGTGCTGGCAGCGAGAATAGCTTACTTTTCCGGGACTTTGCTAGGTCCCAGAAATTGAGGATTTCTGGCTCTGATCCCATCATTGGATTTGGTCAGCAAAGCTGGTAATGTGGCCAAGGAGATCGACCACATCCTCGTTAAAACTTGCTGGAGGATTCTCCAGAATTGCAGGGTATATCGAAGCACTGAGTTCTGTGGAAATGATCATAGATTAGTTGTGGCTACACTCCGAGTCCACTTCAAAATTCCCCGTCATTCCATTGATCACTTTAAGGTATTTCATGTGGACAGATTGAGGGTGGGGAGTGTGCAGGGGGTTAACTGAAGCTATCTCTGGTCGTTTCACAGCACTCAGGGGCCTGGCAGACCGTGTTCTTCTGTGGGACACCTTCAAGTGTGAAACGCTCGACATAGCTCAAAAATCGCTTGGGGAATACCCTAGAGCAGAAGAGAATTTCATCTCGCAGGAGACACTGGAAGCCACAGATGTTGCGCGGCTCGACTGTCCGAGGATCGCGACTTGCATCGTTCTTGGTGCGCAGGATTAGGTCATTGCTGAGAAGAGACAAGGAACAGTTTATCAGGAATCTTTCAGAGAAGGTCGAAAGCCATCATCTAGTAAATGACCTTCATCATGCCTACCAAGCCCTGAGAAAGCTGAACTCCAACCCTCCTCGCAGACGATTGCAGTCCGCTCATCAAATGGCTAAATCATCTCAGATCCTGTTGGGGTGTGGGAGCGCTGGGCTGAGAAGTTTGAGCAGTTGTACCAGGTTTGGTCCACCAACAATTAACGTGGATGCGGGTAGTGTCGAGATTCATTTGCCAGACCCACTGATCACCCAGGAATCCACCCTCCCTGACTGAAGTCAGGGGGGTCGATCTCCAAGCTGAATGGTAAACCAGCAGGTATCTGTGGCATCCCAGCTGAACTGTTAAAGGAGAACCTATGGTGAGGGGCTTGCGTTCTTTCCTGTATGCCATCTGGCAAGCTGATACCATTCCCCCTGACCTGCTGTTGGGTGTGATCATCTCTCTCTGGAAGGGGAAAGGGGATTGGTGGGATTGCAACAATCACCGAAGCATTGCACTGCTCAGTATATCAGGCAAGGTTATTGCTTACATCATTCTAACAGGTATCAGAGACCACCTGTTGAGGCACCAGAGGTCGGAGCAATCTGAATCCACTCCTGGTAAGTCCACAATAGCCTATATCCTGGCGTTTCGAGTCACTGTAGAGCGCCGACGTGAGTTCGGTCGTGGGCTGCTTGTAGCTTACATCGACCTCAAGACGG
>NC_051402.1:6392750-6425250 GCF_015228065.2 Penaeus monodon
ATATTTGTGTATATATGTATATCTATCTATCTATCTATCTACACACACACACACACACACACACACATACACATACACACACACACACACACACACACACACACACACACACACACACACACACACTCACTCACTCACACACACTCACACTTATTACCAGTCAGTTATTTCACATTTGCTCTAATATTGTCAAAAAGTGATTAGTTTTGATGAGACAGAAGAAAATGTAATGACATAATTATTTAAATAGGTGTGGGAACTTGAACAAAAATTATTTGTTTCTATGTCCAAGGCACGCTTAGTGTTTCGATCTGAAGTGGCATCTCCTCATCCAATGGTTTTCCTCCACAGCAGTACTTATTTACAAATTCACACACAATTCATGGCGAAAAGGGATTTTACAACAGCCACATATAACATAATGTGTCTAAATTTCATGAATCAAACACTTCACTGAATGTCTGTGGAGATGAATCTAGCTGCATCTTTCAGAGTTTTTTTTTTTCATCTGCTCAACAAAACGTACTTGTTAAAACAACTTTACACAAATGTATAATTTTTGCTATATTAGCAAGATGTTTATGCATATAAATCTTCTTCAAATGGCAAACTATGCATTTATTGCAGTGTATACCGTAATAAAACCTACTACTGCTACTACCATGGTAATACAGCAAAACTCTCGACCATAAAGGTTTTTATCTAGTTTACCAAAGCATAAAAAAACAATGAATCATTATCTATTGACAGTGCTATGCAATTAGAGATCCCTGTCAAAATAATAGAAATCCCTCTCAAAATAACAGTAGTACTGATGAAGCCGCATGGAGCCTTGTAAACTACATGACTGTGACTGTCATGACCTCTGTATCTTATCACCGCACAGACCATACACAACACCATCATAGCTCACACTAACAGCGCGATCAAACACAGCTGGGACAAACAAACCGCGCTTTGTTTGCCTCCTCTGACTGTGGCAGCTCATGAGGACCGTATGCCTATGACATGTAAGCTTCTGTTTCAATAAACTTGTCAAATCAGTATATATGTTGAAACCATGTGAAGCGTATTGTAGTGTAACTTGAAATAATGGAATATGTATAAGTGAAAACACAGGAATGAAGTGTATCTGATAGAAATGCATTTCATTATAAGTATCCTAAGTGATGTGTTATAACAATAAAAAGACCAATGTCCTTCTTGAAATTAATGTATGTCGTATGTCCACCGGTTTCACCAATCACGCGCAGGGCTCACACTCACATACGCACAGTACTCACACACACACACACACACATACATCAAATGTATACACACACACACACATAAACACACACAAACACAAACATTAACATGCATACAAAAGCATACACAGACAAACACACACACACGCGCACAGTCAAAAAAACCCACGGTGCAGTATTCTTAGAGTTAAAAACCCACGGTGTTGTGTTTATTACAGAGTAAAAGAACCACGGCGTCATGTTATTTCAGAGTCAAAAACCACGGTGTTGTATTTATTGCAGGTTGTAGACTCACGGTGTTGAGTTTATTACGGTGTTCAAAACCCACGGTGCTGTATTTATTAAAAAGTTAAAAACCCACAGTGTTGTGTATATTACAGAGCAGAAGCCCACGGTGTTGTGTTTATTGCAGTTAAAAACCCTGTGCTATATTATTACAGTCAAAACCCCACGCTGTTGTGTTTATCACAGAGTCAAAATCCACGGTGTTGCATAATTAGTCAAAAAACTACAAAAAAAACTTCCTTGACTACAGCAGGAAACCCACGGAGCTGTGTTGGTCAATGTCAGGAGACGTGTCTCCCGCTGAAAAATAGCCGGTGGACACAAGAAGGGATGGAGGCGGAAATTGACACAGCTGGAGACGGTGTTGCGTAAATAGACAAGGATATACGAGTCTGAAAATTGCGAACCCGACGGTAGACACAACAGAATTATTTGGTTGCTCCACTGTGGAGCAAAAGGGGGAGTGTAGCCTCTGCTATATCATATGCTTCATATCAGCAGCAGGTATATCATATATTTCGTATATCACGTTTTCTGTGACACTTACGATCGGAGAGGCTTGTATGGTATAAATTCATCCTCTGTGTCAATACCGCTGAGAAGGCCTCGGCGAATGCCACCAGGTCAACACATGGCACGAATCAGTCATAAAAGCTGACCTGTCAAAAACGTGTTTGAGCGAAGGGTTGTGCCATAGGAAGTGATGACGGTTCTTTGTATGATCGATGCTGTGAGATAATGAGATGGCAACCTAACTAACATATAACATATGAAGTAGAATGTTACTTGACGTTACAGCCTGTGTGTTTAAAGTGTGGGGGCAGTTCGAGGGGAACCTCTGTGCTGTCGAGACGCCCTGTAAGCCATTAGACCAATAGAATGCATGGCTCTAAGTCATATTTAGAATATCACAGCAGCAAGGACTTAGATGACGATTATATCTGACCTCGTCTGACCTCTCAGCTCGCTCCCAGAGGTCATCCTGACAAGATCACCACCAGCCTCTAGCCCCATGGGGCTGGCTGGCCGGACACATGGCACCACAAGCTGCACTGTCCCAATGCCTAGCGTGTGTCTCCTTTATTGTGCTGTAAGTCGTACGTACATTAACTATCATTGCTGTTCACCAACAGTCTTTTAGTCTGGTGGCAACATGGTAGTTGTGTCCTTTTGGCTCAGAACACAGACACACAATCTCTGAATTCCACACAACCAGCTTCCACGATACGACTATGTCTTCAACACCACGTGAGCACATGTTTTGGGCCTTTTTAATTTCTTTTCCTTCCCTCTTCTCCCATAAATGTGTTAAGCTGTATGTGGTCACTCTCACGTTGGTTTTGTTGGGTAAAAGTGCTAAGTGACATGATATGGCAGCATTCTCACACTATTCTTCTGACCTTAGATTGCATTACTGTGTGATCATGGTATGTGGTCAACATACATGAATATTGTTCATCAATTAATTATTCAATTAATTTCTCTCATCATTAGAGATTTGTACTGTTTCAACTGCAATGAATTTAACGTGTTCATATTATTTAATTCTCAGTCTTCTTCACGACTGCTGCTTTGTTACATTGCTCAATGGTGACACGTTCTATCGGCGCTAGAGCGGAGCTTGTTTGTAACGCGATTTTTATATAAATTTATTATTTTGAGTAAAGCGTTAGGATTTTCCCCATATCACAGTGCACAGGGATGGCTGATATAACCCAGGGTTGCGTATATCGCCTAATAGATCTACACTCCGACATTACGGTAGTAAGTACAGGGAAAACCGGAGTTATTCATTCAATCTGCAACTTTTGAGCTGGTGTGACCCACAGTATGTCCATTCGTTAATGTAGGACTAGGGTTTAAGCTAGAATTGTCATTCACTTATTAATCATGTCCTTCTCACCCTCTAGAAGTAGTTTACATGATTTGGGTAAATCCCAAGCGAGTGATTTGTGATAGTTAGAAACCCATAGGGAATGGCATGGGTGCCTATCACAGATGCGCAGAGTGGAGCTGGTTATTTATAGATTTTCCAGCCTTGTTACTTCATTTTGTATAGTGTTTTGGGACCCAATATAGGGACCCCTCATCGATGAAGTCTGACATGTATAGCTAGACATGACTATCTCGGCATTTCAGAATTTCTGACCATGAAGATTTGCTTGCGATAAAGCTTGTGAATATTTGTTTTCACATTACCGTTCATTAGTGCGTACATTCCCTCTTGTATCATTAAATGTTGAATTCAGTGTGGTAGATGAAATACTTTTGTATTAATAGCATTGCTAATTTATCACAGCATTGTTATAGGGAACATTAATCTTCGTGTTTGTGATGCATTTTCTGTGTGTGTTCCCTCTCACTTTCATTCTCAGTCAGGCTCACTATTGGACACACACACACACACACACACACACACACACACAACACACACAAACAAAAGACACTGAAACCTTTTCATTAATAGGGCTTGTTGCTGTCGTAGTTGCAAGTGTAAAGATCTATGATGTATCGCTTTTGCCCGCGATATTGTCAGTCATGACAAGTGACTTGTACATTAGGTACAATTTCTTATTTTACGTACATTTCTTCTCTGTGCGACGACAACTGACTCATGTAAATCCTTGCGGATCATCGTTGTTTCCCTCATCTATTCTTATATCTACCAGAGACGGTTGGCAGTTCAAGTCAGGTCCATGCGGATCCCTACTGACATCTCCCTCTCCTATTTTCTTCTATATTTTTGTGTAAGTAAACACAAAACGAAAAAAAAGACGAAAATAAAGTAAAAGCTAACATTAAAGACTGCAAATTTATATAAATAACCTGCTAGTAATATTGAACACCCCTCTTCTCTGTCGCCTTTCTTTTTCTCTTACTCTCTTGGCCCTTATGTGTATGATCTGGTTCCCCGACTATACGCAATTGGACTGACGATATCCGACATGGCGCCAAAGGAAAACCCTACTGCAGAAACATTCACCTTAGGAATATAGCCATAGGCCTGCGGCCCAGGATGTTTGTCAGAGTAGGTATTAAGCCACCCCAGGGTGTAGTGGAAGGGCACCGCCTGTCGGGACGCCCGTACATCCAGTGAAGGACCAGGAACTTGCCAGCGCAGGTACCAGTCACCCCAGGATGCTGTGGAAGACCGCCGCCTGCCTGGACGCCCACTGATCCAGTCAAACTCCAGGAGCTCGTCAGCGCAGGTATCAGCCGCCCTGAGATGCCGAAGAGGACGCCTCCTGTCCGGACGTCCATAGATCCAGACGAAGATTACGAGGACGTCTGGACGAGCACGCAGCCGATGACCTGCACGAGATTTGCGATGATGTGAGGGCGAGGACGCCGCCGAATAGGCCTGGACGAAGACTACGAGGAAGTCTAAAAGAGTTGGAAGTCAAGGAGTACTTGTGCGAGACCTTCGAGGACAAATGGATTACTCCAAGGACCAGGAAGAAGAGGATGACAAGGATGAGCAGCCACAAAGATGCACCAAGGACAACGCACACGAGAGCGAGATGGCCAGCCAATCAGGACCAGCCAAAATTGGCTCATCTTTGAGGGCAAGCAAAGACGCCTGGAGGGCTAGGCGTGAGTAGGTGGCCGAGCAATATGGCGTATACATCAGCACGATTTCTGTAAGCCATTAGACCAATAGATTGCGTGGCTCTAAGTCAAATTTTGAACATCACACCAGCAAAGATTTAGATGACGATTATATCTGACTTCGACTGGCCCATCAGTTCGCTCCCAGAAGTTATCCTATTTAGATCACCACCAGCCTCCGACCCCCCAGAGCTGGCTAGCCGGACACGTGACACCGCGCTCAGCTCTTACCCTAGGACATCGTCTCATGCGTTCCCCTCACCGTGTAGTACTCTTCCTTAATAAAGAGTCAAGCCGTTATAACACCTGTCACTGCCCAACCAGTCACAACCAATGTATTAAGGTTCTGTGCCTTTTACAGTGTGTGTGTGTGTGTGTGTGTGTGTGTGTGTGTGTGTGTGTGTGTGTGTGTGTGTGTGCGTGCGTGTGTGTGTGTGTGTGTGTGTGTGTGTGTGTGCTGTGTGGTGTGTGGCGTTGTGTGGTGTGTGTGCGTGCGTGTGTGTGCGTGTGTGCATGGTGTGTGTGTGTGTGTGTGTGTGTGTGTGTGTGTGTGTGTGTGTGTGTGTGTGTGTGTGTGTGTGTGTGTGTGTGTGTGTGTGTACCTAATGGAAATCACTTTTTAAATCATATTGGATGAGAAACGGAAAAAAATACGCGATATACATAGGTCAGCAAATAAGGTGATGTTACATTTTCACTGCTAGAAAATTTGATAATAATAATGTTATCGGAACAAGGTCTGCCAAGAGCAGCTATCTTATCGGTTTAAGATAGCTGAAGCCACAGCTAAATGTTATTCTGTATACATACTGAGACAAACTTTTTTCAAGATTCATCAACTATATTGCACTTTTCGAATATGCTGGTAAGGGCTTGGCAATTGAATCCTTAATTATATCTTATTTCTTATATGAAAACGCAATAATCCGATATCCGGAGAATCTAAGAACATTAACTTCATAGCTAAGAATGCGCAACTAAAATCCAAACCACATATGAACGTGAAACTTCAATGGAGTTTCTTCAGTTTTCAAACATCCTATATGTTTATTTATCTTTGATCGACACTGTTTCATACACTGCTTTTCACTTTCAGACTTTTCACAGACGAGGATTCTTCACCACACTAGAACTTTAAAGAAAGTACGGCTATTTTTCGATGACGTGTGCAGTGTAACCTGAGTAAACAAAGTACTTCTACTGAACACATTACCACAATGCCACTTCAATGGTTTTCAAATGGCAACTCTTAACTCCACCCATTTTCGGTTTCCATGATGATTGATACCATAGATGATTATTGATTACAATCCGTGTGCTGTTATGTACTACACACATACATATATATGTGTAAAAACTGTATATGTCGCATAGTACCTCTCCAACCTCGATCGTATCATGATAAAAAGACATACAAGGAGTGTCGTCCCCGTGTTTTCAATCTATTACTTTCTTCAATTTCTAAACTTACCTTCTCGTCCTCTTCCTTCGCTTCTCATGCTTTACTTCATCATCATAATCATTATTATTATTACTATAATAATAATAATAATAATAATAATAATAATAATAATAATAATAATAATAATAATAATAATAATTATTATTATTATTATTATTATTATTATATGTATGTATGTATGCAGACATGTATAAACATTTATAATGTATATACATACATATCTATGGATATGTATATGTATATATACATATATACACATACACACGCGCGCACCCGCGTGTGCCTTTGTGTGTGAGAGTGAGAGTATGAGAAAGAGAGAGAGAGAGAGAGAGAGAGAGAGAGAGAGAGAGAGAGAGAGAGAGAGAGAGAGAGAGAGAGAGAGAGAGAGAGAGAGAGAGAGAGAGAGAGAGAGAGAGAGAGAGAGAGAGAGAGATTAAAGTTTCAATAGCGTTAGGTGTACGTTCGTCAGCATGGTCCAGTGAAAGGCTCTGAAATCCAGTGAGCTCATGTGTAGCAGAGCTGACAGATTCCGAGTAACCTTGGGGCAATCCGGGAGCGAACGTATGGTGGCGAGGCAGCAGTACTAAAAAAACCCGTAGTCCACATTTTTTTTATAGTAAAGATAAAATGGAAGCCTGGCCACAAAGTAGGGGTGAAATGGAAATAAAAAACAAATTTAAATAAATAAAACACGTAAGTAAAACCATATGAAATATGACCGAAGATATTAAAGATAAGAATAAAACAAGAGATAACTAAGAATAAAAATTGAAACGCTAAACTGGCCGGCTTAAGACATACAGCGTAAAATATTAGATAAATGAATAAAAATGAGCAGCCAACTACTTATCTTTTAAGTATGAATCGGTGACGGTTGTGGTTTATCACTGAAAAGTTCCTTGGCTTAGAAGGGGAGAGAAACGCGATTGTGTCTCTAAGCAGACCGTTTTATTTCATGTGGCCATTCAGGTAATCCGCTGATCTCATTTCTAAATCAGTAAATGCCTGGCTCGAATACGTGGAAATAATAAAACTTGAAGAAACTGTAAAAATGATAATAGAATCGCGATGGGCTGTGAATAACGACATTGATTAGTCATTCATGGATTGGGGGGGAATAGCCCTGGCTAGGTGAGCAGGGGTATTGCGCATGAAGAAGCCAGGCTAATGAGTGAGCATATCGTTTTGTAGTAAAATGCTGCCATGTTGCATGAAGACGGGTTCCTCAATACACACGCGCGCGCATACATACGCACGCACGCACGCACGCACGCACGCACACACGCACCACACACACACACACACACACACACACACACACACACACACACACACGCACACACGCACGCACGCACGCACGCACTCACGCACGCACGCACTCTCTCTCTCTCTCTCTCTCTCTCTCTCTCTCTCTCTCTCTCTCTCTCTCTCTCTCGCTCTCTCTCTCTCTCTCTCTCTCATTCACTCCGCTTATCATAACGTCCTCCCAATGACGGATGAAGAGATGGGTGCAGCCAACCACGTTTCGGCATGACTCGACTCTCCTTGTGTTCACGGATTATGTAAAATTACTCAGTAATAATTATGTCCTCTTGCTTGACCTGCGTCTCTGGTAAATCACCAGAAAACTACATTATACTGTTGATAGTTCAAGGAATTTGCATGACAACATAAATTATGTATGGACGACCACTTATAAGGTTGTTTGGATGATAATCGCTTTTGTCAGTCTAAAGTTTTTATGACAGTCACTTTAAACACCAGGAAGCGTCGTTTGCTTTATTATTTTATCCAGTTTTCGTCATTTTGAGATATTACATTCGTCAGTATTGATGAATACAACATGTGGTTTAACGAAAGACCAAAAACATCATTGAGAATAGTCATCGTCAGCTGTGCCTTGTTGTGCGTCGCCGAGGGAGGGGAGATGGGGAGGACTGGGGGAGGGGAGGGGGAGGAGGGGGGAGGGGGAGGGGGAGGAAAGGGAAAGGGTTGGACACGAGGAGCGGATGGAATGGGGGCAGGGGTAGGGGCAGGGAAAGGGAAGGGGAGGGGAGTGGGGGGAGTGAGGAAGGACGGGGAGAGAGGAGGATGAAGGGGGGGCCCGGGGGGTGTTAAGGAGAGGGGAGGGGGGATGAGGGGAGAGGCCAGAGCTGGGAGGTGGAGGGAGAGGAAGAGGAGGAGGAGGAGATGATTAGGCGAGGGGAGGGGGCTTGAGGGGAGAGGCTTGAGCAGGGGGGAAGGAGGGGAGAGGCTAGAGCAGGGGGGATGGAGGGGGAGGCGGGCTGAGGGGAGAGGCTAGAGCGGGGGAGGGAGAGGGGAGAGGGGGAGGAGGGAAGCACATATCAACAAGAACAGCTGATTCTGGAGGAGGAGCTGCTGGTGGAGGGTTTCCTTCAGCGTATCATGTGAGTTCCTGCCGCTCGTCACCAGAAGAAAACGTCTCCATTCCTATTTGTGATTATTATTATTTGCTGTTTTTGCTTGCTAATTTAGTTGTGGTTGCGTGTGCAATGTTGAGAACAAATGACCTGTTGTTTAATAGGCTTAAAATGTGGATATGAAATATTTTGTGGGAGGAAGTTATAATTGTGTGGAGAAAAAAAAAAAAGTCAAAAGGTTAACATGACTTGGTTAAATAAATTGAAATGAAAGTGAAAGGAGAAAAGAATGATGATAAGATTACATCACAAGTATTACAGTTTTGAAAGTGGAGTTCAGTGATAATTGAATTTTTTTGCTTTACATTTTTCAATTCCTTTGTAGAATGTCTAAAACAAAAATTGGAAAGAATTTGGGAATTATTAAGATATAGTGACATTTATTCCTACGTTGAAATTGATATGAAAATAAACATTAGATGTGTCGTAGAAAAGCAATATTTCCATTTTGGGTGCGGATTTTTACCATGTTTGGTTATTTTCCTTCTGTTATAAGGTTTTACAGATTATCCAAAATAGGATGGCATTGGGTGATACAGTGTTCAGGCAAAGGCCAACAGCCTCAGCTAAATTTATATATTCTGGTAAAATAGAGCTTGAGCTTATTTCTTATTTAATGATTAATCTCCAAGGAGGCTTATAAGTTCAGTTCTACAGAATGTGTGTGGCCGAGATTTGTTGGCCTTTGCCTTAGCATGACGTGTGGTCTAGTTCCGGTGGTTTTGATAAGCGATTGTGGGCTTATCTCTAAATTGACATTTTTTTGTTTTAAAATACAGTAGTATTGTTTTCTTTGTGTGTGTGTTCTTCATGGGTTTATTCATTTATCTCGATATCTGCACAGTTCTGTACGGGATAAATTAACAAGTTTCAGTAGTCAAGTAATTTTTTTTTTATGTGCTTTCCTAATTATGAAACAAATTGAGTTTAAAGGTGATGAAATAGATTGTTTAAGGAAGAGTAGCAGTTAGATTGTTTAAGGAAGATTAGTGGTGCATTGTGAGATGCCACACTTTCCCCAAAAGTTTTTAGGAATGGCTAAAATAGAAATAAACTTTGCAGGAAGCTCCGTCATGAGAAATACTTTATGGCAATGGCAATAATTGCAATTCACTCTTTATATGAACAGGTAGAAGTGTGTTTATCTCCAGGGCTGTAACATAGTTTTGAGAGATGTGTTAGATAAACTACCATGAACTTCATATGCACCAAATGCCTGAGGCATGCCTGGTCTTTAGTATCTTGATAAGTCAGTTATTTAACCCATTGGATCTGGGTGCCTAGCATGTGGGCCAAATCCAGGCATTAGACTTGCTTGAGTGGCAACTCTCCTAAGTGTAGACCTGGCCCACACTCATACTCACATGGTATCAAGACTGCTTGCTGCCTCTTTGCTATTAGCCCCTTTTTCTGCAGAGGCATTTCTGCTGTTCTGCCATTTTCTGAGGTCCTTACATGTAAACAGAGTGTCCTCCCTGGAAACCATCCTCTCTCTGGCACAGCTCACCAGTGATACACCCCACCCTCGTAGACTCATAGTGAGCCCCTTCCTGAAGGCCCACTAAGTTAGTCTCCCTCCAAGTGCTTTTTGTGCTCCTGACAAGAGGTCTGTCTTTCTGTCTTACCTGCTTCTTAGGAATAATTTCCTGTGGTGAGAAGTTCCCATCTCTCAGCCTCATCCAAATTTTATTCCATGATGAGATATTCCCATCACCTGCCCTTGTCCAATTTTATTATAACAAGACATCCTGTCACCAGGACCTAGTGGGTTAACAGCTATTGTGAAAAATATTTTTATTTCACATTCTGGATACCAAAATTTTTTGTTGCATCTTGATTATAATAATGCTACACTGAACATTCTAAATGCTATTCTTTCTTTTCAGGAATATAATTTTATGAGTATAAAAAGTAGGTGCAGGAAGATAAGCTCTTCAGTACAGTATACTACAATTTATGATGATTACACTCTGGGAAAATCATCCAGGTCTTTGATGAGTCTGGCTACTGTTAGTATTTTAACATGGACTTGATAAAAATACCTTTCAATGTACTGGTAAATAATAAAGAAAATTTTCAGTGCCAATAATTGATTGTAGATCACATTGGGTACAATTTCTATATTATAAAGAGAATTCATTGTTTCACATCTGCATTGCTCACCTAAAGATCATTTTAGAACATTTTTGTCCAAAAAATATAGTGTACTTTACTTGATAGTTCAGTTTACTATATAGGTGTTGATTACTAATAACAGGCAGAAAGTTTTGGTGAGACATATATGGTACTAATAATAATAAAAAAATAGCCATGGTTTAATAACTTCAATAAGAAATACATCCATTTCAAAGAAGCAAAGATAAAAGAAATTATTTATTTTAGAGATCATGTTTATTTGAATGAAAATACTTACAAGCTAAATCACTGTCAAAGTAAATCCTGAATCAATTGACAAACACAATTTCCATTGGATAAGTCCTGTTTTCTAGAGATAGTGTGCATTGACACATATCTTGTAAAATGAAATCCCTGTTTATTCTACTGACATTTGATACAATATTGCTGCTTGGTAACTCTCTTGCTATGATATAGGTGGAGGCTTTTCTTAGGTTTCTGAGGTCAGGTAGTGTTTCACCCTAGGCCGGGCAGCATGCCTTGAGAAGCTAGTAGTGCTAGAATTCTGTCCACTAGCTGGATGACTGTCATTATTGGATATGATAAGTAATGTTGCAAATATTAGGAACATTGAGCATTGCTTATACGTGGTCGTAGAAATGCACAGAGAGAATAATATTCTATCATTGTATATTAATTTCCCAGAAGGATAGAATATATTTTTTTTGCTTGTATGTGATAATGATAAAATGATAGCTATATCTCTGAACTAACAGTCTATGTTTCAGTTACCTTTACTCTCTCTCTCTCTCACACACACACACACACACACCACACACACACACACACAAAACACACCAACACACACACACAACAACACAACACACCACACACACTCACCAGCAACCAGACACACACCGCACGCACACACACACAACCGTGCACCACCACACACGGCACACACACACACGCACACACACACACTGCACACACACACGTGCACACACACACAACACGCACACACACACACGTGCACACACCACACACATCACACACACCACACACACACACACACACACACACACACACAACACACACACACACACACACACACACACACACACACACACACACACACACACACACACACGCACACATGCACACACACACCAACACTAGTGGGGGGGGATAGGGAAGAGCTGCGGGAGAGGGGAGATAAGAGAGAGGAGGGAGGAGAGAGGAAAGAGAGGAGATTGGAGAGAGGAGAGAGAGAATAGGTGTGTGTGCATATGGTTGAACATGTGTGTGAGTGTACAAACAGGCTTACATGTAGAGGAAGACACATGCAGTGGCACACCATTCCTTCTTCAAGCCTGTAGTTTCATAGATCAATCTAAAACCAAGAATCTATTTATTCTTTCTTATTGTCTTTCTGTTTTGAATCACAGATAAACAATAAAAAACAATTATCATTACTGCTGTGACTAAAATTGTGTTATTATTCTTTTCAGGTGTCTCATCACTAACGGAAATATAATTGTATGAGCAGCTGAAAAGACAGATCAAAATATTAGGATCATTGAGCATTGCTTATACGTGGTCGTAGAAATGCAGTGAGAGAATAATATTCTATCATTGTATATTAATTTCCCAGAAGGATAGAATTTTTTTTTTTGCTTGCATGTGTTAATGATAAAATGATAGCTATATCTCTGAACTAACAGTCTATGTTTCAGTTACCTTTACTCTCTCTCTCTCTCACACACACACACACACACACACACACACACACACACACACACACACACACACACACACACACACACACACACACACCAACACACACACACAACACACACGCACACACACCACACACCACGGACACACACACGTGCACACACACACACACACAACACGTCACACCACGTGCACACACACGTGCACACACACCACACACTACACACACACACACACTCACACACACTCACACACACACACACACACACACACACACACACACACACACACACACACACACACACACACACACCAATATTAGTGGGGGGGATAGAGAAGAGCTGGGGGAGAGGGGAGAGGGGAGAGCAGATGGGAGTTGGGGGGTGGTTATAGAGGAGAGAGGAGAGAGGGAGGAGTGGGAGGAGAGAGGAAAGAGAGGAGATTGGAGAGAGGAGAGAGAGAATAGATGTGTGTGCATATGGTTGAACATGTGTGTGAGTGTACAAACAGGCTTACATGTAGAGGAAGACACATGCAGTGGCACACCATTCCTTCTTCAAGCCTGTAGTTTCATTTATCAATCTAAAACCAAGAATCTATTTATTCTTTCTTATTGTCTTTCTGTTTTGAATCACAGATAAACAATAAAAAACAATTATCATTACTGCTGTGACTAAAATTGTGTTATTATTCTTTTCAGGTGTCTCATCACTAACGGAAATATAATTGTATGAGCAGCTGAAAAGACAGATCATGAGACAAAATGTGAAGTGACAGAGAGAAGAATTAGTGATGCAAAATGGAGATACTTCATATTTTGTCAGTATGAAAGAGAGGAGGCAGATAGTATTTCCTCTGCCAAATATGATTGGCCTCCAGTTGTAAAATGGACTGAGCTTCTTTTCTGCCCCAAGAAAATGTGCTGTTAGATGTGCTTCTTAATTTTCTTTTGATTTCTAAAAGACATCTGAGTAACCAAAGCATCATGGATCCCATGTTTTTCAATATGACCGCTTTCTGCGGTACAATGGACTTCAGTGCCTGGAATTCTAAGAGGCTAAACTTTGGGCTTTGTTTCCAAAAAGCAGTGTTTGTTGTTCCTACTTTTGCAGTGTTAGCCATAATATCAGCCTATTATATTGGCAAGCAGTCTGAATGGGTGGTGCGCAGAAGAAAGCAGATGGCAATAATCCAAGCTAGGATTGCCATGACTGCTCTTTCTCTAATTCTGACCATCATAGAACCGCTGCTCTATTTCTATGTTGGAGATGGAGAGCTGTTTTGGGTGGATGGCCTTGTTGTTGGAGTGCAGGTGAGTACATGAGATATGGTATGACACTATGATATAAAGTGTTGATGATGTTGCAGATTGTTTAAGTGCACTGTGTTCATATTCAGTAAAAGTATTGCAGATTTAGTAATTGTAGAAAATGATATGTGTAATCGCTCTAACATACCTTCCTTTCCAGACAATTGCCTGGTTAGTGCACCTGGGTTATCTGACATCCTTGAAAACCCGCCTCAGTGTTGGGACTCGAGGCCCTACGCCAGTCATCTTTGCCTGGCTCCTGACATTTCTGTGCACCATTAACTTAGCGAGAACAGCGTGGTACCGTGAAAGTGGATTATCAAAGCTCATTGAGGAAATTATGAGATATTTAGCCATAGCACAACTATGCCTACAAGTAAGTGGGAGGCTTCATTTCAATTTATTTAATGTAATGTGTATCATGATTTACCCATCTCTGAATGTGTCAAAATGCCTGTAGAAGAGAGGATTAGGCATATAGAGCATTAATGATCTACTCTCTCTCTCTCTCTATATATATATATTTACATACCCACAGAGTAAATAAACATTCAAAAGCTTATTTAGTCTTTAGTCATTTGCATTAACCATCAGTGATTCAGATAAATGTGAAAGAGAGTTTATAGTTAAGAGTTGGACTGATACAGTAAAAAATTCCTTCCAGATTGTCTACATGTTCACACTGTTCCCAAAAGGAAGTGTTGGGACCTCACACTATCATGAATTTAGGAGAGAGGCCACAGAACGTACTCCTCTCATGGAAACCTCTTATAACGATTACAGTGGGTGAGTTACCAGTTTTTGAGATCTTTCAAGTTTGTGCAATAGAGTGAGTTGTTGCTTAGATTGTATTTTACCAGTTTTCCATTTCTGAATCCCATATATAGATAAAGAATTCTTGCAATAATCCTTTTTTTCATTCCAGCTTCCACGAGGCAGCAGATCCATTCCATTTGGGCATTGCAGAGGAAGGAGTCAATATTTTATCTTACCTGACTTTCTACTGGGTTAATGCTCTGATGGAGAAGGGGGCATTAGGACACCTGCGCACCCAAGATGATCTGCATGACCTTCCGATCGAAATGCGTACTGATGTCATTGCACATAAGGTAGTTATGTTATCATTAGACTTAGTCTGTTGTGCTTTTATACTAATTTGTTTGATTGTAGTACTATTTAGAAGCTACTGTATAAAGAAAAAAGTTACAATTGAAAAAAATGTAATGTCTGACTGACAAGCTGTACAGAAAGAGGATAAATTAATAATTTTTATGCCACTCATTTTACAACTGTGAAATTATATAGAGAATAAAGTAAGGCTTCCAAGATGAGAGATTATCATGATTGCCATGGTCACTATAAAATAAAGCAAAAACTATGGTGAAGCCAAGGTAATTTTTGGAATGAAAGAATTTGCAACCATAAGAACTCTTTCCACTCCCATTATGTATTATAGTCACTGATCAATTGACCACCATAACCAGCTGAAGGAGAGTGTGTGGAGCTATCATCAAACTTGTTTTCCACTGAAGTAGAAAACCCATCTATAATTTATCTTTACAATCATGTATGTTGTTTTAATGTAGTTAATTGGACATGATAATAGTATTTACAAATGATCAGTAAACTTGAGAAGAAGCAAATACTATTAACTACTTAAATTATTGAAACTTTTGTTATTAATAATTATATGTGATGCATTCCTGCCAGCTACCCTTGTACCCATGTTTCAAAAGAAATTGCACATTATCCAGTTTTAACCTAATCAGTGATATTTGATAAATGTTATTACAAATTCATGAAAGAAGATATTTTGATACTCAAAATAAATGAAATAATAATATCAGATACTAATTATAGAATGGCCCATCCAGTTATATGATTAAATCCTGAGAGGGGATAGACCTCCAGTTTCAGTGTAAAACTGAAACTGACCCAAGGCTAAGGAAGCAAATATTTATTGCCAGTGTGTTGAGTATTACATTTACCAAAATGACTGATGAATGTAAAATCAAACCAAAACCAAATACTAAAATGCAGTTCACAAATACATTCACCAGGTCAATAAAACAATCCTTGTGAATCAGCCTCTGCCAGTAGAGGGTACAGACGAGCCACCCCAGCAGAAGAAATACTCCCTCCTAAGAGTCCTACACAAGTGTTTCGGGGTGCAGTTTTACAGCATTGGTGTTCTGAAGCTTGTTGGAGATGGCCTGGGATTTGCTGGCCCACTGCTGCTTCACGAATTGGTAACCTTTATAGAGAACAAGGATGGAGACACTATTTCTGGATACACGTACGCAGGTGGTCTGTGTGGTGCCGCTCTGGTTGGTGAGTATTTAACATTTTTTTTCCTTCTTTTTTTCTTCTTTATTTTGTATGTCTATTTTGCATTGATGACAATGAGGGATATGATTGTTGTTATTATTTATCATTATTTTCAACATCTAAATCAATTTCAACACTTGCATCATTATATTTTTAAAAAATTAATGTTACTGTTATTACAATTACCATTACTGTTGTTGTTATAATGACTCTGACTGTTAACAAAGATATTAGCCGATTGCTGGGATGGCATGCCATGTCCACAGTGATTTTAGAGTATTAGTTATGTTAATGCTTGAGGGCTCTGCAAGTACTTTACATAATCACCAAAGAGTGTTGCAAGTACTACGAATCACACCTGTTTAACTGTGTCCTTGAGTTTCAGATTTTTTTTTTTTTTTTTATTGCTATGAATATTATGATAACATCCTTAGAATCATAATGTCAGTAATAATGATTACTGTATTGATATTAATAGCATTGACTCCTTTGTGTCTGATCACCTGTGGAGCCATCTGTGTGCAACAAAATTCACAAAAAAATACAGTGGACAATATATGTTCCAGCAGCCAGTGGGGCTAAGATGGTGAGCCATGATATATAGTACATTCATGTCATATTTTCAAAATAACATTTCTTTCTAAATTTCAGCCACCTTCTGCAGCATTCATTATAACTACTTGATGGCTAAAGTAAATCTCCGTATACGTGCGGCACTGGTATCTACAATATATCGTAAAGTCCTTCTGGTAAGCATTGTTCTTCAGTGTGGTACATTATCTTTTTTAATCATCATTATTATCATTGTAATTACTAATGCTAGTATTGTCTATTATCATCATTATTGCTATTATTATTGAATTCCTGTTGTGTTTTATATTTTTTTGGAAACTTGAATTGCTTGTTTAAATCCTCTGAAAGTTTAGGTTCTTCTTTTGTGTACTACTGATTTAATTGTTTAGATGTATTGTTTTAAATTTATTCTGTATCAGAGGACTGGTGTCAAAGGATGTTTGAACCCAGTTTGAGAAACAGAAAATAAGTTTTTAACATTCATTTTTTTCTATGTTATTCATTTTTTTCTATATTAGAGGATTAGTGGCAAAGAAAGTTGACATCAGTCCTCTAAAACAGGAAAAGAACAATTTATTATATTACTATAATTTTCAAAATTATAGTAATTTTGATGCAGAATATAGACTTATTAAGTATATTATTTTCTGTACTCAGGTAAGCTCCGTGAATCTCAGCAAATTCACAACAGGTGAAGTTGTCAATATGATGAGTACTGACACTGACAGAGTTGTCAACTTCTGTCAGTCTTTCCATGCTTTCTGGAGTCTTCCATTACAGGTAAGAGTTGTATATGTACTTTAATTTGTAAAGCTGTTATTTTATGTATTCAATGGGGATTGGTTGTAGGAACATTAATACTGGAAGTCTGTATAGAAAATGACAGAGTATTTACATATGTGCATTAATCCTCATATATTAAATGATTAATAGATGATTAATCCAAATCCGATGGGCATGGCATGTATGTACATACCATGCCCATCCGTGAGTTTACCTTTATTAATTGTTTTTACACAGAGATGGCTACACTTGTATTAAGTCACTGAAGAGCCAATTACGAGTACTGCTTGTCTCACCTGTTTACCCTTTTCCTTGATTTTTGAAAATAATTTGTGTGATCTGATGTTGCTGTTCGTAAATTTCTATAACATTATAGTACTTATAATGTCTTATACATGCACATACATACATATACATACATACATACATACATACATACATACATACATACATACATACATACATACATACACATACATACAATACATTACAATACATAACATAATATACATACAATACACATATACATATAACATATACACATATACACATATACATATATATAATATATATATATATATATATATATATAATATATATATATATATATATATATATATATATATAATATATTATATATATATTATATATATATATATATATATATATATATTATATTATATATAATATATATATATATATATATATAATATTATTATATATATATATATATATATATATATATATATATATATATATATATATATACATATATATATATATATACATTATACATTATATATGTCTGTGTGTTTGTGTGTAATAATACTGATGATAATAATTTAAGTTTGTTGTGACAGGCTCTTGTGACTGCAGTCAAATTGTGGCATGTCTATTTATTGTTCTTCTAAACTATCCTGTGTGCAAGGAATGGCCGGGTTTACCATCCACTGGCAGTGCAGGAATGGAACGCAGATATATATGTGTGTGTGTGTGTGTGTGTGTGGTGTGTGTGTGTGTGTGTGTGTGTGTGTGTGTTTATTTTTAAAATATAGTAGCAAGCAAAGAAAATATAAAATGGTTAATTAACTAGGCTCAAAAAAGTGCTAGTGGATGATTGAAGAAGAGTGAAATAGCATAAGGGAATGCCTTGGCATCTTTCCTTTTCATGGAAATGGTGGAGGCTTGGTGCATGACAATTGAAGCATTCGAGAGATGGAAATCTGATGCAGAAGTTACTTGAGTCAAATATGACTACCTAATTGGTTGTTTCAACTGATCTGACTTTGTGCTTGCATACAACCAAAAAAGACTAACTATTACCATAAGCCAAAAGGCAGTAACCCTAACAGAGCTAACATACATGCCCTTTTGGACCAAAAATAAGCATTTTCTCTTGATTAACCCTCTGCCTCAAGATGACGTATCATTTATGTAATGGCAGACTTTGTCATTGTCATTTACATCATGTTACTATGATACATGCATTACACAGTATGCTGTTCCTTATAAGATAACCTCATGCATTGTCTGATGGAGAATAGGATATGTAATGCTCTGATTGGCTATTGTTTTGTATAAAAGTGGTGATATTTAGCACATAAATCATTTGCCTGCTATTTCTGGAAGATGCCACACACCAAAGAATGTGCTCTTTTGCTGCTACTATGAACCTTTAAATAACCTTCCCTCTAATTTATATGATCAGCCTCCTCTTATCAGCTACTCATATTATTGTCTGAGTAGTTGAGTTGAAATTTGACACACAAAGAGGAAGTACTGAAGCTGTGGGAGGGGCAACCTTGTATATAACTTCATCTTATTTCATATGGATAAGTTTTGTGAAAATGAAAGAAAATCCTGTTTTTATCAGAAAATCCTGTTTTTATCCCTCAATAAAACCACATTCCATCTTTTACAACTGTAACACCTAGTTTATTGAAATAGACTCTAATTTGCATAATCAGGCCCTGTAGGTTTGATCTAGCAATGAAAAAGAATATCATATATTTCTGAATATGCAAATCTGGTCACATCTCCAAATATCAAAAGGAGAGTGCTTGCAAACAAGTGAGTGAGCATCAGGAGATTGGTGGAGGAGCAAAGAAACTGCACATGAGGACAATTAAAGCATTAGTAATTTAATCCTTTTTCTTTTGCAGTTGAGTGTCACACTGTATTTGCTGTATGTACAAATTGGAATAGCTTTCCTTGCTGGTGTAGGAGTAACAATTCTGCTGATCCCTGTCAACAAGTGGCTGGCATCAAAAATAGGTAAAAAGTACTGCACTCTTTTATATCTCTATTTATATTTTTCTCTCGGTTCCTGTATGTACAGTATGTATGTCTACATGTCAGAATGTATCTTTAAGCAACTAAAACCTTTCATGTTTTGGCCACTCATTCACCGAAAATTTTCTGTTTAGAGTACATATTGTGGTATCCTGCCCCTTTATTAGTAATTTATCTTGAGTGGCTATTGGATTTATTTCCTATGATAGAACATTTGTCTTGGTCACATTTTGATATTTGATTGTTGCACTTCAATAAGGTATATTTGAAAAAGATAGATTAAACAATGTATGAATTACTATTTCCCAGATTATGTCTCTTTACAACATGGAATCTGATGAAAAGGTTCATCCTCTAGATATATTTTTTAAGTTTCATAGAGAATAATTTTTATGTCTTCTTTGCAGGGAAACTTAGTGTAGAGATGATGGGATACAAGGATAGAAGAGTGGGTCTCATGACCGAGGTCTTGAGCATGATTAAGATGGTGAAACTGAATGCATGGGAAGCCACATTCAAACACAGAATACAAGGTATGTTGGATCAGCTTTGACCAGAGGTAAGATAGAAATCTCAGAGGAAAATTGTGTTTTATGAGAATAATAGTAGAGATTAGTAAAAGATTTGAAAAAGAGGAAGCAGATTGGATTAAAGGAAAATACTGACAAAAGTAAAGAAACATGATATAGTAAAAAATACAGAATGGATTAAACTTTGTACATCATATTTTATATTCTCATATAGTTAAAAGTGTTGCATTTTTTTTTTTTCATGTGAGCATTTGTAATCTATGGCCCTGTATTATGATATTCTAGGCTATATTCTTTCTTTCAGCTAACCGTCTATGGAATATGTCCATTGTAATTGTGGCTAATACCAATAATGATGATACAATTTAAGGACTTTATTTGAAATACATATAATGAATAGGATTTTTGTTTGGTTTGGTTGTTTGAAATACATATAATGAAATTTTTTTTTGTTTTGTTTTGTTAAATTTACTAGATGAACGATATGGTGAAGTAAAGGCACTGGCTGGACGTAAATACCTTGATGCTGCCTGTGTGTACTTCTGGGCAGCAACACCTGTCCTTATACCGATTGCGACGTTTTCAACATACATTGCTCTTGGTAATTATTAGAATTCGGTCTTTGTACCTGAATTTGTGTTTAGTTGTGGTGTGTCACTATTTTTTAATGGTTGATTTAGTTTTTGGATGATTATTGATTTACTTTGTGTGTGTGTGTGTGTGTGTGTGTGTGTGTGTGTGTGTGTGTGTGTGTGTGTGTGTGTGTGTGTGTGTGTGTGTGTGTGTGTGTGTGTGTGTGTGTGTGTGTGTGTGTGTGTGTAAAATTCAGCAAAATGGCTCTCAGACTTTCAATAATCCCGTATATAATAAGGGATTATAATGATTTTTGTGAACATTGTTACCTCTAGCAATTATTTAGAATTTCCAATATTGTTCCAACACCCTTCCTTCTGAAACGTTTATTGGTCTTTACAGGCAATCCTCTTGAACCTGCTCGTGTATTTACGGCAGTAGCCCTTTTCAACATGCTTATTATGCCACTCAATGCTTTCCCATGGGTCATCAATGGGCTGGTTGAGGCTTGGGTCTCTGTGAAGCGTATTGAGCGTCTGATGGAGGTAACTCATTGTCTGTGTTTTCCTATTGTCCATAGAGAATAAATTTTGTAAAGAAAAAAAGGTAAATAAACAAATAAGAATAAATAAATAAATAAGAATAAATAAATATAGATAAATAGATAAATAAATAAATAAATAAATAAATAAATGGGGAGAAAACAGTGTGACAAACATTCAGTGGACATTTGCTGAGTCTTGTGCTCACTTCAATTGTAGTAGTTATAGTTATTGTGAATTTGCTTCTCAATGAGGAATGTTTGATTTGGTCACATTTTGAAACATAGTTCATTTATCTCGCCCTCATTTCCTTGAAAAAACAATAAAAAAGAATGTAGAAATGTTATTACTAATGATAGTAACTCGTGCATGACATTTTATTGTCAAAGAAAGTCTAATATCAGTGTATCTAATGCAGAGGGACATTTATGTGAGATTTTGCAATCCATAGCTACCAGAACAAGACCTAATGAACTATTACACTGTGGTACCTGAGATGAGCCATAAGGACTCTGAGCTGCAAGTACTGATCACAAACGGAAGCTTCACTTGGGCCAATGGTGCTTCCCAAGCTCAGAGAGAAGTTGAGAGTCCCAAGACCTCGTCAGTTGAGACATCCTCGACTGGATCAGGAAGTTCATTGATAGAAACTGATACCCTCAATGGAAGCTTTGAGAATCATGTGGTGTTACCTACCCTTAGAAGACTCAGCATGCAGCTTTCAAAGGTTGGAGAAACAGTTGCTTATGTGATAATTCTTTATATATATTTTTTTAATAGATTTATTTTTTGTACTTATTATATCATGTATATGATTTCCAGGGGGGGAAACATAAAATGCAAGACTTTAAAACATGATAGTTTATGTATAATGGAGACATTATTAATTGATTATGTGTTTTGTTGGTCTAGGGTCAAGTAGTGGCTGTTGTTGGAAAAGTAGGTGCTGGTAAGACATCACTACTGCATGCCTTGTTAGCAGAAATGTCAAAGACTCACGGGATTGTTGCAGTGGCTGCACTTCACAATGGTAAGAAGCATTTATCTGTAATTTGTTGCATTAATTTGATATAGGAATCAGAATTTAGAATTCAAAACATTAGTGTAAATTTGGTTTGACATGTGTTTTAGAAGTTTATGCATAGTATATTGTTTAAGTCCTTTTTTTAATATTCATGCCTTCCAGTAACTTTAGACTTAAATAAAGTATTTTATAAGGTTTAGACTGTTCTCATATATAAAGGCCCAACATTTGTCAGAAAAATAAGGACAGATCTTTTGTTTAACAGGTTTTGGATATGCCTCGCAACAGCCTTGGATTCAAAATGGGTCCATTAAGGATAACATACTCTTTGGCAGCAGTCTTGACACCAACAGATATAGGTATGGCTTGTCCTGAATGAATATGCATTCTAGCTTTCATCCTTGTATCTGCTTTTGTTAGTTTTATATTCCTTGATACTTTTCTTTGAAATGATAGTCAGACCAGGATTACTTGTGATCCTTCAAGGAAGTAAAGTAATTAATAAAGACTAAAAAAAAAAGCATTCCTGATCTTACTTTGATATATAGATAGATAGATAAATAAGTATGTATGTATATATTTGTATGCAAGTAGGGAGTTGTGGTAAAGCTGTGGTAACTTGTGCAGATGGGGATGACAAGAGTCTCTTAAAGGCTCCTGTTGAAGTTCTAGCTGCAGTCTAAGGGTAGGAAAAGGATCATCATGTGGTATTGATCTCCATCTGCCAAATAAAAGCTTAAAAAAAAGCAGCATCCTAGCCCATGTGAGGAAGTTCATGATGCAAAACCAATCACATTTGTGTATATATCAATTTTGTTGCAAAATACAAAAAGTGAAGGGAAAAAAATATAGTCAGTTTTTATTGATTGCAGGGCTGTACTGTCAGCATGTGCTCTAGAGGATGACCTTCGAGCACTGTCCTCACAAGATGAGACTCGCTGTGGTGAGAATGGATCATCTTTAAGTGGAGGGCAAAAGGCTCGTATCGCTCTAGCAAGAGCAGTTTATCAGGTATAACAGAAGGCTGCACATTGTATCTTATTTTTATAACTGTTTTCTAGTAACAAAAAATTTTGTTAGTATCAGTTGCTGAAACTATATGGTTATTGTTTCCAGAATAAGAGCATCTACGTCTTAGATGATGTATTGTCAGCAGTGGATGGTCCTGTGGCACGTCACATAATGAGGCACTGTATCCATGGTCTCCTGGCAGGCAGAACAGTGGTGCTGACAACCCACCATCTGACTCTCCTTACTAAAGTGGACTGGGTTATCAGAATGGATAATGGAGTTATTGAGTCTCAAGGTTAGTTGTTTCTTTATGCTAATTACTCCATTTGGTAAGTTGATGATATTCATATGTATTGGAAGTGGAATAGCTAAGTTGACCCCTAGTATCAGGATGATGTGACCATCACATCATAAAGAAAAAGGACTTGAGGGGTGGGATGATGTGTACTGCCATCATGCACAAATCTGGCTGTGGGCCGGGATGTTGCAAGCTTGGCGTTGTGAGAATTTTGGCTGAAGGTGGGGAAAGACTGTCTACAAACTCATGGCAGGTGACTAGACTCATTTGGTGTTTAGGAAGGGGCTTTTGGATTATTTGCATTGAAAAATGAGTGTGAAATGTAATGTCTGTGAGCCATGACTGGCAGAGATTCAGCTTAGGGAGGATGCTATTTCCATGATCAGGATCCTTACTGCCTGCCATGATCAGTGTTGCAGGTTGTCTTACAGACAATATAATATAAAAAAACAACAACAACATAAAAACAATATGTTACTTATTATTATTATTGCACAGAGTTTTAGACTACCTTGAGAGATAATATGGAGTCAGTACAAGAAAAACAGTCTACTACCATCTGGATAAAGCAAATCAAATGACAGATATAAATACTGGGAAATGGTGTAAAAGACAAAAATGCTTATGCAGAAAAAATGAAAATAACATTTTAAAGGGGAGGCTTGGAATCTTGCCACTGCATGTGAGTGTTTGTGTGTGCCTGGCCTACAAGCCACACACCCAGCAGAGTGTCCTCTTACGTCAGCCTAATCCCCATATTTTGGGCCGCATGATGGCAGGGAAGCATCTGGATCCAGTTAGTTAAACACTTTCTTCACATCTCTTAATCATATTTGTAAACTTTGAAATGATCCCTGCCTAGTTTTATAACATGCAAATCACATGCTAAAAACAGATAAGAGAGCATGAATGTTTTTTATTTTCTAAATTATAGGCTTGCTTTTCAGGACCACCAGCAGTAATCTTGCCAAGTTTGGTCTCCCCGGATGAGCTGTCTGATGAGTGGTGGGAGGAAGCAGAAGATCCGCAGGTGTCGGGTGCTAAGCTGAGAAGGATTTCTCTAGATGTTTTTGCTGCAGGTCACTCAAAAGCCACAGATGCAATGAGAAAGGTATTAAAGATTTGGTTGTATGGTGATAAAATGGTATTTTATCAAATGCCATATTGTACATTGTATTTTAATGTCAAGCTTTTTTTTGTCTCGGTTTCTTCAAAATGCTGACCAATAAGAAACAAAATGGTTTCTAGAAAAAAATAGAGAAAACTACTTTCACTTCAGTTTTGGATGTAGACCAGTATAGAGATTACTTACAAGATTATTTCAGAGAAAATGGCTTCCATTGCAAATCTGTCTGAGAAATTTGTCTTCTTTTGCAGCTATTATTCCATATTGGAAGTCTAATTTGTGTCAGTATTATTATTATCATCAGTTCTGTTACATTAATACCATAATTATCAATAATTCAAGCACTCTTTTCCCAAACAAGATTGACGAAATGGAAGAACGCGATTACGGAGAGCTGAGCAACGCAGTATACGTCACTTATGCCACAGCTGTTGGGGGGATCCTTACAGCAGCAATCTTCTTCTCATTTATTTTGATGCAGGGTTCTAGGAATCTCACAGATATATGGCTGGCCTATTGGGTTTCTGAAGTCACATCTGAGAACAGGTTTGTGTTCTGAGGTACTTGGTCCTTTTCCCATTATTCTGAGGTACCTAGAGACCTCCTTTTCCTATTATATTCCTTTTTGCACTATTTTTCTCATCCTCCCAATCCTTCCTTATTATTTTTTTTTCTCTTTAATCTCTCTCTTACTAGTTATATTAACAAAGATTTAGGATGAATCTCACTATTTTTGTTAGTGTGTGACCAGATGGGTCAATGTAATCAATTGAAAAAAATAATTGAATCTTAGGATAAAAAAAAAAAATAATCCATAGTTTGTATTACTCATAAATATCAGTATCCAGGAAAAATAACAGCATTAACCATAGAATGTCAGCTGGAAGAGTGATGGTCTTGCAAGGTAAAAACTTCTATATTGAAATGACTGCACTGAATCTGGACCATTGAATGCTGCATTAATGAGTGTCAATCTGTATCATATATTTCTGATAATGCTCTACATCGAAAACTGTGAAGTAATATATTTATTTGCCTCTCATTATCAAAGATACTAAGGAACTAAAGGTATCTAGCAACTATCAATGTATGAAGTATATGTAAAGTTTAAGCAGTCATAGAAACATAATAGACCATTATCTAAGAAAAATTGATTACTGAATACTCTCCCAGCACTGGTAACACTGTGCTATTACAAGGTGGAGTGTCAACGCCCTGGGCTGGGACGGCCTCCAGGCCAGATCCTCCCAAGATGACCAGCCCGAACTCTGACCCTCTACAGTGGCTTATTCCTGGGAATCCTTTGCATCAAGTATGTAGTCAGGTTTTATGTTTGGCTTACTCGGTAGGATTTTGTGATGCAGTTTGGAAGTGTATATTTGGTGGTATGCAGAGAAATATTCACTCATAACTTTGAAAGGCATTGGAAGAAGTTTATAAGGTGGTTACTAAAACTGAAAATCAGATTGATTTTGTTCAAGAAATTATCATATACATTTTCAAAACGTAATTTTTCCTAGGTGCTGTTTGTGCAGGAGCTGCCAGAAACAAATATTTTGGCAGATGTGGACCCAAGTACCAAATTCTATCTCACAGTTTATGGAATTCTTGCTGCATCAAATACTGTGTTCACTCTTATGCGATCTTTCCTATTTGCTTATGGAGGAATATGCGCAGCAAGATACATTCATCGCAGATTATTGGATTCTGTACTTTATGTAAGTTTTTAAAGCATAGTCTAATTCTCTGGATATACATGCATACTGAAGAAATTGATTTGGAATTCTTAACATTTCAGGCAAATCTTAAGAAAGTTTCTTGTAAATGATAATTGCAGCCAATGTTCTATTCCTAATGTGCAGTAACTACTACATAGAATCGTTATTAAAAGACAAGAAGTTATGGAGACTATTTTCCAAAGTAAAATGAAAGGAAGGGCAGTACCTTCAGATCAGTTTTGGCATGAGGATAAAATAACACATTTCAAATAATATTTTTTGCAGATCATCTAAAATAAGGAGTCTTATTAGATAATTAGAAAACTGATAATTCCGTGTATATGCAGACACAGATTTAAGACAGCTGTATTGAAGATGAAAACTATTTTATTGTTGCACACTCTGATTTCAGGCCAAGATAACCTTCTTTGACAACAACTCTCTTGGGCGCATTCTGAATCGTTTTTCATCTGACCTGTACACAGTGGATGACTCCCTCCCCTTCCAAATGAACATCTTCTTTGCTCAAGCATTTGGGCTATTTGGTCAGTTTATATAAAATCTGAAGAAATTTTTGTATTTTGATCAAATATATATATGTGTGTGTGTGTGTGTGTTTGTGTGTGTGTGTGTGTGTGTGTGTGTGTGTGTGTGTGTGTGTGTGTGTGTGTGTGTGTGTGTGTGTGTGTCTTTGTGTGTGTCTTTGTGTGTGTCTGTCTTTGGGTGTGTGTGTGTGTGTATATTTTTTATATATATATATATATATATATATATATATATATATATATATATATATATATATATATATATATATATATATATATATATATATATATATAATGTACATATATATAATGTACATATATATATATATATATATATATATATATATATATATATATATATATATATATATATATATATATATATATAATTTTATTTTATTATTATTATTTCTTATAAATTGAAATTAAATATTTTATTATATGTTTTTCTAATTGCATTTGAATGAATTATATTAAAGAGGGTCATGTGAGTAACATATGATTTATATTCTGATGAACTTTCAGGTGCTATTGTGGTAACAATCTATAGCTTACCTTGGATCACCTTGCTGTACATCCCCTTAGCCTTTGTGTATTACACAGTACAAAACTTCTATCGTCACACCTCTCGAGACCTAAAAAGGCTGCATGCAGTGTCCCTTTCTCCACTGTATGCTCACTTTACCGAGACTCTTCAAGGTCTCACAGTGATACGCGCCATGAGAGCTGTTCACAGGTATAAGACAAGACCATTTATTTTGTTGTTATTATAAGAACCTAAATTTCTTTGGGTGGATATATAGAGGTGGAATTCATAAATGTTAATCAGACTGCATTATGTTGGAAATAGGTTCAGCGTTCGAGCAGACAGTCTTCTGGAAGTCAGTCAGCGTGCCCAGTTTGACATCCAGGTGGCTTCACAGTGGCTGAACCTTCGACTCCAGCTGATAGGATTGACAATGCTGGCTGGAGTGGCAGCTCTGGCTCTCCTGCAACACCACTTTGATGCAATTGAAGCAGGTATGGAGTGTAAACATAAATTTTTTGTTTTGTTACTGTTTTTTTTAGTGTCTCGGGTTGACACTTGACCTTTGCATTAGTGACAGATAACTGATAGGCCCTCATTGATAAGTGACCTCAGCGGACCAAAGCAGGCGCATCTATGGTAACTAGGGGAGGTAGCTGATGCTCCCAACTATTTATAAAAAGCCAGTACTCACCCTCAGTAGGGGAGTCAGGGGAGCCAGAGTCAGTAAGGCAGGGCCAGAGCAACAAAGAGGTCTCTGTGTGGAGACTCCCCATGGCCTGCAGCACCCTACAGAGAATGAGGATGCAAGAGAGTTCTGTAGTGACCAGCAAAACGGCATTGATGTCATTGAAAATGGAGACATTCTAGCTCTTGTTGTGGATGAAGAAGTGAAGGCTGCCCCATTACCTGATAGAGATCTTTCTCTGGTGGCAGTGTTGCCCCGTCTTCAGCTTCATCTGCCGCTGCATAGATGATCCACGGCTCTGAGTGTTTGGCTGGAGTATGTCTACCCGATGGAGAAGTTCGCTCTTAATTTAGATTGCCACAATAGCCACCTCCTACAGTAAGCATCAGTTTGCAGGGCATCTGTGCCCAAGCCAAAGTGCTTGATGCCCTTGCAGGTATGCGAAGCAAGCTGAAGAATTCGCCATGACACTGTACTGACACAAAGGATCACCAGTGGTGCAAGTACAACTGTCATTGGGGGAGGCACCCTGAAGGTCCCATGCTGCTTAGTTGCTTTTTATTCGCCATGGAATAGTGTAAAAGTCGCAATGACCTGGACTTTGGAAATGACCAACAACCTGAGAACAACGAGTGCTAACCCTGGTGTAACAAAGAAAGAGTACCAAATCCCAAGATATCCTGGCCCTTCCTAGGATTCACACAGTCCTGTGGAAGGCAAGGGAAAGGTAACACATCCTCCATGCAGCATATTTCAGCTTATTTTAGGCCCCCTTTTTTTGTAATCATGTAACTGTATGTATGTCATAGGTGTTGACACCTTTAGTGAGGTCCCTCTAGCCCTTTGAATTTCCCTCCCAGGAGAGGATTGTAGAAGTGTCTCGGGAAGACACACCGCCTTGTCATCTCCTACGCCCTCACCATCAGCAACTTCTTGAACTGAAGGTCACCTGGTTGAATTTTGCATGACCTTTCATTTAGGATTAATGACAGATAAGTGATAGATCCTTGTAGACAAGTGACCTCTGCAGGTCAGTGCAGGTGCATCCTGCAGAAGTTCAAATCTATGGTAACTAGGGGAGGTAACCGACACTTTCAACTATGCATAAAAACTTGCAATCACCCTCAGTCAGAGAGTCAGGGGAGCCAAAGTGAGTGAGGCAGGGTCAGAGCAACAAGAGGTCAAGACTGGTCATGTGATAAGATACCTTAGTGAGTGTATATGCCATAGGGCTCAGACTAGTGTATTGTGTTTTATTTGTTTGTGTCATGTTGGCACTTTCGACCAGTGAATAATTGTAAGAGCAGAAACAATCATTCTATCAGACTATACAACCATTATTGAAAGTTCACCTGGAACATTGACTTCAGCAAAGGTTCACTGCAATTATATATATTTTTTGTGTGTGTCATAACCTTCTTTAGAGTTACAATGTTTATTACTATGAAGATGATAATTACAAGCAGTGTGGCAGTTGCAAGAACCTAATGATCAGTGGGATTGTGGCCTGGATCAAGCAGCTCATGACCTGGTTAACGGTAGTCATAAGATGAAGGCAAGTATTGATCATAGACAGCCAATCCTTTTCCTGGAGAGGGTTGTTGGTGACCTTGAAAGGATGATGAGGCAGATGCACTGCTCTTACCTGCAGCAGCTGTAGTGCTTTGTAGTCCTTCTCATTAATAAACTTTAGGAAGCATGAAGGTGATAAGTCACCCTTGCTGGACAAGGGCAGGAAGGTGTTTGGAAAGTTTTACTTCCTGATGTTGTGGATTTTACCAAGCAGTACAAGAACCTTGTCATCTTCCTTGCAAAGGAGATGGTACAGAGAATTAGAAAACAAGAAGTCAGAATCCACGAATGAACTTGGTTTGGGTTGCTTCCACACAGCTTCAAGTCCCATGCAACAGACTTTACAGCAGGAAGAGACATAGTGGCCAAATATGAAACTACTCATGATATCAAAATTGCATGCACTTAGTAAAATAAAAAGGAAGACAATGAATTTGTCCTACCACAACTATCTGGCTCTTAGAGGGCCTGTCTGCCTGTCTGTTAGTTTAGCCTAAGTTTAATTGGTATGAAGTACTCTTGGGTCTTTCATCTAGATATTGTGACACACACCTCCTAACCAACACAGAACTGCCTCAGCATGGATCAAAGAGGGATGCCTACAGAATGTTGAAGGCAGTGTGATGACCAGGGAATTACTGCTGCCAATTCCCAGCAAGGGAGCCTAGAGATTGTATGAGCCCAGAACTTGAAGCAAATCTTTGAGAAGGAGAGAGCAAAGGGTAAAGGAAGTAAAGGGCCCCAAAGAGATATTAGACCAAATGGAAACAGAAGTTGAAACATTATAATATTTTCAGCACAAAGGCAGTAGATGAAACAGACAGAAGTTAACCCATTGCCTTCAGGAGAATTGGGTAGCTCTTTCCCTCTGCACAGCCAACTGGGCCTTTTTCCTGGGCCTATTTCAGACTCAGCAGTGCAGCGCAGTGTTTGCCCCACAACAGCAAAGCAATATGATTTTTTTTGTATCACTTGTACGCAAAATATGATTTTAATAGTATTGCATATGTAGAGGTATATTCACTGTAGCTGTTAGTAGACTGACTGTGTAAATTAGCCCAATTTAGTAAATTGGGTGTGTTATCCTGTGTAGAAGATGGAATGTGGTTTTGTTGAGGGACTAAGACAGATTTTATTCATACAAAAAAAAAGAGATTGTATGTAATTATAAACAAGGCTTCAGTACTTCATTTTGTGTGATTGCTTCCAAACATTCATGCTAACAGATTACCATACAACTATCTGAGTAGTTGACATGAGACTAATTATGTAAACTAAAGTGCATTTCAATAGATAAGATGATTATACTCTGTGAAAAAAAAAATTAAAAAAATATATATTTACAATTACACACTGGGCTGCTATTACCATGGCTTATCAATACTTGTTCTTATGAATGAAAGAACAGTCTCAAATTGGTTGCTTGCATCATAGTAACATAACCTGTTTTCAGTAACCACAACCAAGCCAGTTATGATGGGAACAGCCAGTCATCCGGAGCCATAGCCTAGTCAGGCATGACTTGAACCACTAGCCACCCAGAGCTAATGGGTTAAATAAGGAGCCTGCAAAAAATAAAATATGATCATGAACAAAATACACTCCAAAATACAGACCATACAGCACAGGCAAACTTCCTGACACAAAGTGAATTGCGCAGTATCCACTCTCTTCGAGGCAGATAGAATAATTCTAGTAGGTCATAGCTCATGGCCATAGGGACGGAGGAGGAGCGAGTGTTTTTTTTTTTTCTGTCTCTTCCTTGGCTTATAGATGTTCTGTGCAGTTGCATTGTTTGCAGCAAGAGAAAAAATCAAGGAAAGCAGAAATTTTGTTATGATTACTATCATTATGATGCTGGCGATGACTATTAATGTCATCATTAACATTGTTATTATTATGATTATCATGATTTATTTGCCCTCTAGAGAAGGCAAAAATAACTCTTGTCTCTCTGGTACTTACAAATCACATCAGGGCTGGTTGGCCTTGTCATCTCCTACGCCCTCACCATCAGCAACTTCTTGAACAACGTGGTAGGATCCCTCACAGAGACAGAACGAGAGCTGGTGAGTGTCGAGCGAGTCAAGCAGTATTTGGATGGCGCAGAGCCAGAGAGAAGAGAGGGCACTGCAGTGCCCCCATTTGGCTGGCTGAGCCATGGCT
>NC_051402.1:6430250-6437750 GCF_015228065.2 Penaeus monodon
TATTTACTTTTGTACACATATTAGTTAAACATTAGTTAAAACATGTTATTTCAATTTTTTTTTTCCTTTTTTTTTTTTTTTTTTTTTTTTAAATCACAGAAGAGAATGAAATTTGGGAAGTATTTAAAATCCAGTCAAAGTTCTTCATGGTCTACTGTTTTTTTTTTTTTTTTAAGAATGAGAATAGGATTCGGAAAGTCTTAAAACTCGTCCTTAAATTTTTCTGTATATTTCCGATTCCTGAATAGATATTGACGACTTATTCTGATGTATAGAAAGATCTTCTTCTTCTTCTTCTTCTTTTTCTTCTTCTTCTTCTTCTTCTTCTTCTTCTTCTTCTTCTTCTCTTTTTTTTTTTTTTTTTTTGATGTTATTTCAAGTGATTTCCTAGAATCTGTACCTGCTGTTAGATGGACGTTTCTTGTAGGTATAAAATTATATATTTTATTTATTTATTATTATTTAGTTATCCAATACATGTTCCTAAATCAAATACTAAGGTAAACTAAGCTCTGTAGGATCTGATGTTATTTTGCAAAGCTGTGGAAGCTGTTGCTGTAGTATTTGATGCTCTTTTTTCTGTATTCAAGTTTTTTGTTTTTTTTTCTTGTGAATAATACTTATTATTATGATTATTGTTGGTATTGGTGTTGTTCCTACTGTGATTATTTTATTTTTTATTATTTTTATTGATTTTTGATTATTTTTATGATATTGCTATTATTGCAATAATTGTTATAGTAGTTATGAAAGTACTATTGATATTAATAATGCTTATAATAATACTGATAATGATAATAATAATAATAAGGATAATAATAATAATATAATAATTGTTGTAATAGTAACAGTAATGATATAAGTAATAATGATAACAATTATTATTATTATTATTATTATTATTATTGTTATTATTATTGTAATTATTATTATTATTATTGTTATTATTATTGTAATTATTATAATTATTATTATTGTTATTATCATCATCATCATCATCAATATTATTATTTTTATTACATTAATATTTTATTATCAATAATGTATATGTGATTGGAGTTATGAATATGATTATGATTGCTTTTAGAAGAAAATAAGATCTGGCAAGTCATTTATATTTTTCTTGATGTATTTACTACTGATATTACTCACACATTTATTAAAATAGGCTGATGTCAGTAGTGTGATTGTATGATCAAAGTAATTTCAGTTGCCATACAGTATGTTCATTTAGTTCTTTGTATCTATAATAGAAAGGATATAATGTGAATACTCTCAATCTGTGCAATGGTTCAGCCAGTGATACTTATATCTTGATGTGTAAGATATTCCATAACATTCCTTCAGTGGGAAAATAGTTAGTGCAGCCTTGAAGTAGTGTTAGTTAAAACATTTCTTCGTGTTTTTCTTTCGTTTGTTTCTTTTTCACAAGAAGAGAATGCAGTTTGGGAAGTATTTAGAGTCCATTCTGAAAGCGCTTTATTGCCTGTCTTGGCTATGTTTTTTTTTTTTTTTTTTTTTTTTTTTTTTTTTTTCATTGGGGAAAGGGAATTGAATTTAGAAAGTCTTCGAACTTGTCCTAAATGTTTCTGTATATTTCCGATACCTGAATAGATATTGACAACTTATTCTGATGTATAGAAAGTTCTTTTTTTTGTATATTATTTCAAATGATGTCATAGAATATGTACCTGCTGTTAGAACATGTCTTGTAGGTATAACATTATTTATTTTCCTGATGTTTTGTGTGCTAAATCCCATCTGTTTAGTCAGAGTGTGTTCTTCTATTTTACATATAGTCATTCCTAGAGCTTGTGGCATATTCTTATGTAAACATTTTATGTAAGCCTTGTATATTATTATAATACTCTAAAGTCAAACCAAAACCAAAAATATCTAAAAATTAAAAGAAATGAATATTATTACTATGTAATTGTATTGTTTATTTTCAATAAAACAGCATGTTTGATTGTGTATGTATTTTTGTCCTTATTGCAGGTAAAGCTAGGTAGTCGGAGAATAATTAACTGCAATATTTTTCATGCTAAAAAATAGAGTTGAAAAACGTTGGAAAAAGTTATTAGGGATAGGCTTCTGCGCTTTGGTCACATCTCATGGTCAAGTCATTAAAATATGGTATTTGTTTTAAAAATCCTTTTATTTTATTAGATATGAATTATATATTTATGAAATGGGGTATTAGTCATGAAGAAAAGGAAAAGAAAAAGAATTCTAACTGATAAAGATAATATATTTATGTATTGTGGTAAAGAAACATCCCTGGTGTAAGATAGATCGTGGGCTAATTTTACGAGGGAAGATGGAGTGGTATGATGACAGTCAATTTGAAATACAAATCTTTAAAAAAAAATAGGGATTGAATGATGAACCCATTTTTACACAGAAATTACATTTAAATTTTATTTTCACCGAGGTGTTAAAGTCTAAGGAACTGATTGCCTGCTTTTATTACTGCCACATAGTGTAACCGAGTAAAGACCAAACAACGAGAACCCATCCCCCCCCCCCCGGACAGGTACATTAGACTGGCTTTTCCGGAGGACACGTCTATCGTAAATAAAATCAGGTGGATGAGGGAGGTCAGCCAGCTGACGCCCCTCCTAGAGGAAGGCCCGCTAGGCATGGTGCAAGGGAAATGGACATCATCTCGCTACGTCTACGCACGACGGGAACAACAAAACTACGTGGTCCTGGTGATTAATGGCACTTTCGCGGGGATTTATCTCCAGAACAAAGACGACTATCAGCCCAAATGGAAAAGATACGGGGAATACCTGGTTACCAGGTTTCCGAAGGACGCCACAGCAGAGGAAGCACTGCATCTTCCGGGTGTTTTTAAAGCTCGGAGGATTTACAAGGACGGGCAGCCCTTCAACAGGATCATCATTGTATGGGGTGAAGAACAGCCGCTACCTAAAGAGTACCAATTCTTTGGAAGATACATACAGCCGAGTTCCATTCGACCGTGGAGCTCAGAGGTTATGGTCTGCTACAAGTGCCAGGGTTACGGCCACGTAGCTAAATATTGCAGGAAAGAAACAGCGTCTGCTGCTTGTGCAGAAGCTCACCAGACAAAGGACTGACCTGCAAGAAACAACTAGAAGGATAACGACACCGCAGACACCGTCAACATCGTGAAGAGGTGCGTTAGGTGACGGCCTGGCACCGTAACTGTCCCACAAACCGCCACGCGAACGTCCACCCCCACCCCCTACATCGACCGTACCCATCGACCGCGGAGTGGCGATGCCCAGCCCAGCTATACCCCACCCAGTGCCGGCGTGACGTCACCAACCCACAGAAAATTTCAGACAGATTCAATGCCCAACTTTCAGAATCTGTAAAATGTATACGCAAGGTGTAGAAAGTTTCAAACTGATTCACTGCCTACTTTCAGATCCTGTACAATGTATACACACATTGTGTAAATACAATGTATACACAACTTTCACTGCCCAATTTTCAGAATCACGGCACACATTTGGAAATACATTATACATTTGGAGATTGTCAATGCAATGAAAATGGCGAAGAGTTCCTAAATTTTGTGAACAATAGATCTATGACCGTATATAATACTGACAGGGAAATTAAAAACTCCTTTCAGAAATGAATACGTTGAACAGTTCCTATAAACCATTAACAGTGCCACCTCAATGTCTGAGGTATGGAAAAAAAATAATCGACTCTCAACAAACCAACTAACACCCCGCAGTTCCATAGTCCTCTTGCACAAGCAGATATGCTCCTTAGTCAATGGGTTGGAGCGTCCAAATTGAGCTCACTTGCTGCGAATATTCAGAATCACCTTAGTCAGTCTAAAATTGCATGTAAATTTGTCACTGAGACTGGATGTTCTGATACCGACCCTTCAGAATTTGCTGAGATTACTGAGTGAGAACTGAACAGTGCACTAATCAAAGGATAGGCGTCCGTCTCAGGTGAGGATGGAATTACCAATAGTGTCCTCCGCCTCAGGTACCTGGCAACCCCCTTTTGCACCTGTACAGGTTAGGTTTGTCACAAGGTATTCTGCCTGGCCCCTAGACGCGCAATCTTAGCATCTCAATACCGAAATCAAACACTGATAAATACCGTCCAATTTCACTAATTTCATGTGTATGCAAAGTTCTAGAAAGGAAAATTTTGAACAGACTCAGGTACAGGTTACAAGGTAAATTATCTCAGACTGTATGGAGTTCTATCGGGACGTAGCACACAACATTGCTTTGCAGAGTACTTTTCAAGCTCAAATCCAGGGAAGCACATGGTTTTTTTCTTGACCTTAAGCCAGCTTTTGACGTTGCAAACAGAAGTTATCCTAGAACAGTTAATAAGCTTTGGCACCCGGGGTAAATTATTGAACTGGATTAGAATATATCTTTCGAACAGATCTGCAAGTGTCTTGTTCAGGGGAGTGAGAAGCTGATGACATGTGTCGGATCATCATCACAAGAGAGGATGCAAATAATTCTCGACAAACGCAAGGGCTTATGAGTGTATCTTTAGATTTCCAAAAACAACTGCAACTTAAAATCACGCAAGCTGACGTGATTAATCACACACACGATCATTACAAAGCTTAATGTCCTAATTAGTAATATACCAAAAGGTCCATCCATTCCACCATGGAAAAATTCAATATTGTCTACATGTCTATCACACACACACACACACACACACACACACACACACACACACACACACACACACACACACACACACACACACACACACACAATAAATAATAAATAAAAAAAAATGGAATAAAATAAAACCGTGCACATAACTACGTGTTAAAACAAATTGCGTTAGCAACAGTGAAGGACCACAGAATCTATGATTGTTATGCTGACGGATACGTGCAGTCTGGATATAAAGCTGGTTGTGCTTGCACTGTATACAAAAATGGCTTACTACAACATCACATTAATATGAGAGTGCAAAATTAGGCCAGCACTACACAAACAGACTTGGCAGGTATAACCTTGCAACGGAATTCTTGATATCTCGGGGCTCTGGAGTAGCTTTCTGTGACTCAAAGTGCTCCTCGGATACTAAATTCTTTCAAAGCAAGTGGCGATGAGGAAATTGTAAGTTGCATTAAGCGTAACGTAACTTATGCAATAGAGAGCAATTTCAACATTCAATTTGTAAGGATACCATCTCATGTTGGCATACGCAAGCACGACCACGTAGATAAACAGTTAAATTGGCGAAGGAATTCTGCAGCAAAGATACTATGAACATAGATCTTGGGATGCCTCTTGCTAGGGTTGCACATGTATAGAAAAGTTCTCATAAGGAAGTACTAATAGATCTGACGATCACTCAAAGGCCTGAAAGCTGTACCATAATGGCACTACCATCAGTATAGAGATAGCAAGCCTTCCTATGGGTGGCACCGAAGTCAAACCAGACAATGTGACGTGGTTATTGCCAGAATACGTTTAGGTTACAGAATGTACTGGCAACTGCACGATGCAAGAAGCATAGATGAATCTATATGTAGACTATGTAACCAAGAAAACTAGCAAACGCTTGAACACTATATCTCGGAATGTCATGTGATACAGCCTTTCAGACCACCTAGCATGAGGTATAAGGAACTATGTGAATATTTCATTTAATCTGATACATTGGAAGGTATACTCGTACTATATCTTAAGTTTACTATATAAAACTACTCAAAACTACACAAAGAACAGTGTTATATAAACAGTGGCAAAATCATATCAGCGTAATATTTTTTGTACTGTGTATGATTTATATATTTTACTTTACCATGTATAATTACAGTAGTCACAGAATACTATACTATGTCAATTATATGTAAAACTGTAATCACGATTGCCTACGCCTGAGCAGATAGCCGGGGTGGTAAATAAACTTACTTAACATAGTGTAAACATGAAAATGGATTTACAGCCATCTTTTTTATGAAAGAAGATAAATGTGTTAATAGAACATTCAGTACCTTAGCACAAAGAGAACCCACATGCTATGACTGCAGAAGCATGGTTTTATAGAACACCAGTGAATGGTACACACTACTCATGGCTTATTGAGTACCAAGTATAGTAGCTCCTCCAGTAATAACACAAATTGCAGTAACAGTTCCATTAGTGGCATCGGCTCAAGACTCAAGACTTGTTGAAAATATGTAATTAATGTTGTAAATGATGTTATATCAATGTTAATCATGCAATGGAGCAGAACCTTATAATACATTAAGCACAGGAAATCTATATGGAGTTCTCAAATCGAAAAGACATGCATGCTGTAGCACCAAGCACTATGATCAATTTCCGTGTTAAATTTCCGTGTGGATCCATTCACTCATTCACTCACTTTACCCATCTTTACCTATCCAATACTACTCTGGACTGTCGACTTACAGCAACTAATCACTAACTTAACCCCCCCCCTACTCTTACTAATACTATACCTTCCTATAGTGGTAAATGACGTTAGATGTCTAGCACATTTATTTTTGCTTTTAATCATTAACCACTTCCGTATGAATCATGTAAGACTAAAATTGTGTGGTATAATGTTAGTAAAAGTATGTCGGTTCTATTGGCAGCATAACACAAAATAAATTATTCTCATTAAAAGCTCCATGACCCGCGACAATTAACGCATCTTAGAAATGGTCTGTGGTGCCTTCCTGTGACGTTCCTTAGCAAAATATCTCGGATGTCATATCACTCCTGAAGATTCAAAGTCAGGTTGATTCATTTTGGCTCACTGTTTTCTTTTCTTTTTTTCTTCTTCTTCTTCTTACCAAAGTCCAAATAAAAGGATAATGAGCATGATACAACACATAAATGTTTATCAATAACATTCTATGTGCTTTTGTTTTCAGGCGCCCATTTTTTTCGGTGCCCTGTGCATCAAATCGGGCTAATTTTATCTTTCTTTTGGATCTATTGTCTTTCCTTTAGATCCGTTTGCTAGTACAATCGCGCTGTAACAATATATCACAGGAAAGAACGCTTAAACATTATCGTAGAGTGTTATGTGATGCACTTTCTCATACTAACGAGACAAGGAACAGTGTGGCTTCATCTCTTCTGATGTAGTAAAAATATTATTAAGGCGAACCCTGGATTTGCTATGTATTGACGTCATCGTTGTATCATATCCAGACTTCTTAACCAAGGAGTTAAATATCTGAAGGTGTTTATGATCGTGAACGATTTTCAATGTCGGAAGAGAGAAAAAAATGTAGAGCTGAGTACACGTCTTCTGTGACATTTTCTCGTTTTATGTTCAATTGTAGAAACACACACACACACACACACACACACACACACACACACACACACACACACACACACACACACATGAAAACTAACAAAAAATAGAAACTAGCCTTTCACCATTATATAAGACCAACGACAAGCAAAACCTTTCGTTAACCAGTATAATATGTAATCAGCTAGAAAACATAAATAGGAACTAGTGGGATTAAGT
>NC_051402.1:6447750-6455250 GCF_015228065.2 Penaeus monodon
AAAGGAGACAGAAAGGATCTAAAAAACTACCGGCCCATAACCTCCTTTCAGTTACTTACAAACTTTTCACAAATGTCATCACAATTAGCATCTCTGACCGTCTGGATTCTATCCAGCCTAGAGAACAGACAGGCTTCAACAACAGACCACATCCACATGCTTTTAAACAGTCTAAGATTTTCAGATGTTATTGTTTTCTTCAGTGAATCTGCAAATGAAATGCAAATGTAACTAATAAACGATCTGAATAGAGAAAGTCTGAAAGTCAGACTTTGGATGAATAAGAAAAAGACTGTCATGTTCAACAGTAGAACTCAATTCGAACAGATACATGTACAAGGCGAAGCGCTAGAGGTAGTGGACAAGTATTTATACCTAGGGCAATTCGTACAGACAAATACGTCTAGCGAAGAGGAAATTAAGCGACGTAAGAAAATCTTTAACCAATTTGTCCTCCCAGTTATGAGCTATGGATCAGAAACATGGATTACAACCAAATTACTGGAGAGGAAACTAAGAAGTGCCCATAGAGGGATGGAGAAGTTGATGCTGGGAATTAGCCTAAAAGATGGGATGAGCGACGTGGATCAAGGAACAGACAAAAGTGGAAGATATACGTGTGAGCGTCAAAAACAAAGAAAGAAAGAAAAAAGGCAATGGCCAAGTCATATATGTCGGAGACAGGAAGATGGACAAAAAAAAGTAACAGACTGAGCTACAAATAACATAAAGGCAGACCAATGACAAGATGGCGTGACGATATATATATATATATATATATATATATATATATATATATATATATATATATATATATTGCTACGCCAGTGGGTCTTTGTCTCTGTGCGAAACATGTGTTAACATGAAGGGACCTGGGCAAACACGACGCAGCTGGCTGTGAGCGGAGGAGCGGAGGAACAAGCCGACAGACGGCAGTTGGGTGCTACTCCTGTGAAGACCTCGTGTGTACCCTTGTGACCTGATATGACTTTGTGTTGCCCTGTTATAAGCTGTATCGTGCAGTGTGGCATGCTGGTTCCCCCCTGTATTGTGCCTATAGAAAAGTGTACGGGTAAATAACTTGTGTAAATAAAGGAAATTTTGTGTTTACTTCGTGCCCTGCCTCGCCACTTGGCGTTTCCTCTCCTGGTGTTCTGGGACGCTGTGGTGTTCGGTGCCTCTTGGAGCTGTTCAGTGTTCACGACCCTGTATATAACACGCCGTCTGCCTAGCCTGCCTTGTCAGGAAGGCAGAGAGACGAGGCAATCGGCGTAACAATATATATATATATATTGCAGGGGCGCGAGCGCACGTGCGAGCAGTGAGACACAATAGTGAGGAGAATGAGCAACGAAGAGAGTGAGGCTTCAGACTCGAGGCGAGCCTCCCTGAATGATTACCTAAAAGGTAACACCGGCACTCTCCGTGGAAAGGACCTGGGGACCCTACCACGTACTCACTCCAAGAGCATCACAACATGAAAACTAAGTATCATGCTGTGACCACGGCGGCTCAAACATGAACCTACCGTTAAAAAAAAAAAAAAAAAAAAAAAAAAAAATATATATATATATATATATATATATATATATATATATATATATATATATATATATATATATATATATATATATATATACACGTATGTGTGTGTGTGTGTGTGTGTGTGTGTGTATATGTGTGTGTGTGTGTGTGTGTGTGTGTGTGCATATGTATGCGTGTATGTGTTTATACAATATATATATATATATATATATATATATATATATATATATATATATAATATATATATATTTTTTTTTTTTTTTTTTTTTTTTTTTTTTTTTTTTTTAAGTGTAATAGTGTGCATGACTGTGTGTGTGTGTGTTTGTGTTTCGTGCGCGTGTATATTTATATCTATCTATATATACATATACACACATATCTGTGCATATTCATCCATTCATATATATATATATATATATATATATATATATATATATATATATATTATATATACATATTAATAAATATAAATATATAATAGGTTATAGATGAGTCCCGAGGAAAAAGAATTCTTATAAGGAAGAGGAAAACCATCGGGGCTGAGAAGAACTTCATTGTGCAATAGCAAACGTTTCGGAAATGCAATTTCCATTAACAGTGCTATAACAAAAACAGGGAAAATTAATTTTAGGACATACAAAAATACGAAAAACCAAAAACAAAAAAAAACTAAAAATCAACAAATGACCACAGACAAAAAAGGCAGTGTAGCAAGTAACAGTTACTAACGAAAATAAGGGTGGCTAGTAGTTTACATGGTAAACAGGTTGGTTGCAGTGGAAGCATTGTTTAGCTGTGGTTTCATAGTTAGGATGTGGAGTGATTCTGCCATGATCAAGTTAAATCTGTTAAGGTGGGAGGTCAGGATTTTGTAATCAGTATTGTTAAAAGGGTGATTGTGGAGGTGAGAGTGCTCTCTAATTGCTGAGAAGGATGGTTTGCTCAGCTGTAGGCCTGTCCTGATTGACTTGCCTTTGTGTTCGAGAATGCGGTGACGGAGCCATCGTGAGGTTGATCCCACGTACCTAGCCTGACAGCGAGGACATGTAAATAGGTAAACCACATTCGAACTTAGTTCAGAGTCACACTTTTCTTGTTCCTCTAAGAAATTTTCTATAGTGTTAAAATTGTAAAAAAACAAACAAACCGAAAACAGATCTGAGTATAGCATTGTCTGAGAATTTTGTTTAAAGATTTTCTGGGATCAAAACTAAGACCGCCCATATATGGAAGTTTTATTCATTTAATGTCTTTGTTGACTGGTTGTAAAAGGTTTTGGGTAGAATTTCTGACACAAAAAATTGCGTAGTGCTTTATAAAATATTGTAAGATGGGTACACATTTGTAGTGAAATATTTCTTTAAGAATGAAACTTCATGAAAACTAGCTGAGGTTTAACAGATGTAAGTTCGGTTGATAAGTGTTGTAAGGCTGTTTAGCATGTAAATGTGAGGAATATATAGCTAAGATATGAAGACCAAGGCCAGTGAATGTGGGTTTCCTATAGGCACTGGTGAAGATACAGTTATTATGAAAATTTATGCAATTATCAAAGAATGATAGTCCATTATTTTGTTAAATTTCACAAGTAAATTCAATATTGGGGTATTGTGGATTCAAGTAAAGTGTTAATGTGAGAGGGGTTGTTAAAAAGTAAGAAAGTATCATGCAACGACGACAAAAAATAGGTTTGAAATTAGCAGAACAATTATTCAACCAAGCCTGTTCATGGTGGCAAAGGAAGGTATTGGCGTAACAGGGGCCAAGTGGTGATCCCACTGCTATTTGCGTGTAAATAGTCATTAAAGGTAAACACTGAATTGTGAGCAGCTATATCCAATAGTTTCTTGTAAGTTGTCTTGTTCAGACCATACGAATTTAAGAGTGGTGAGGCAGTTTTGTTTATAATTATATCAGTGGTTTCATTGAGAGGAACGTTAGTAAATAATAACTCTTTGTCAAAACTTGCCATTGTGACAGGCCGTAGTGGTTTAAGGACACTAATTTCTTTGATAAAAGGGTTTTCTATGGTATATTCATTTGCAGTAAATGGGATGATAATCTTAACTAAGAATTTAGCAACATTATAATTGAAGGGTCTAATAGCAGAAATGATGGGGCGTAGTGGATGACCAAGTTTGGAGCCAGGTGTAGTTAGGAGGTTGTAAGTGATTTCACCGATAGATGTTCTTATCGAACGTACAAGACTGTGTAGTTTGTCTTCCAATTTCAGTTGATGAGTAGCAGTGTCATTAACTATTGTTTTAAGCTTATTAAGGTTGTCATCTTTGTTTAGGATAACAACTCCACGACCCTTATCTGGTTTGGTGATGACGATGTTATCATCTTTTAAGTTTTTTTAAGGGTGTAAGGAAGGGGTGTGGACTATGGTTGCTCTTGATATGATGTTTGAATTTCTTATATGTCGTGTACCACAGCAGAAATGGTGTTGGTGATATGATGCCATATATATATATATATATATATATATATATATATATATATAATAATACATATATATGTGTATATATATGTATATACACACATATCCGTACATATTTATGCATACTTATATACGTACATGCTTACACACACACACACACACACACACACACACACACACACACACACACACACACACACCACACACACACACACACACACACACACACACACACACACACACACGCTATATGCCTATATGAATATATATATACATATATATATATATATATATATATATATATATGTATATATATTTATATACTTCATATATTATGAGTGTAAGTGTGTGTGTGTGTGTGTATTTGTGTTTGTTTGTGCGTGGTGTATTTATGTGTGTTTGTGTGTGTGCATGAATGTATATACACACATATATATTTATATATACATACATACATTATGTATATACACACATATATATTTATATATACATACATACATTATGTATATACATATATACATACATATATTCATATATATATATATATATATATATGTATATATACATATATATATGTATATACATACATATACATATATATGAATATATATATGTATATATTTATACATATGAACACACATATATACAGTATATGCTAAATATTTAGGTGGCAGCGTGGGGGCATGCCCTACTACCTTCACCTAATTTCGCAGACCCACCACTGTAATGGCCTAAAGACAAGTCATTCAGCAGCTTTGTTACGCCGATCTACCTGGGTAACTTCCCGCCCGCAGGACGATAGGAGGGATTTACTATGGACGCGGCCTAAATAGTAACGCTGTCATTATCCGCTCTCTTGATATTTGTCTCTCCCCCTCTCTCTCGTCTTCCAAACGGGATGGCTTTGGCTGTTTTAACGCTCCTAAAACTTGCGACTTCAAACAGGGTCTACCCTCCATGACAGCGCCAGGCCCGTTGTAAATGGCGGAGTCTTCAATAGCATCGATCATAATTTCGGAGCCTAACAACTCGAAAGTACGTGTCAATCCCCGGGTGTATACTTTCCGCGCGGGCGTGCAGAAAATATAGTTTTAATTTCAGGCTCGGGTATTGAAGGCGTCATCTCAATTATGGCTTATTTTCTCCTCTTTTTTTCTTGGGGGGTTAGTTGATATGTCACTGATTGCGATAGGCCTATGCGTCACTCATATTAAGTGTGTGTTGATGGTCTGAAAAAAAAAAAAAAAAATTATATATATATATATATATATATATATATATATATATATATATATATATATATATATAATATATATATAAGCGCCAATTTTTTTTTTTCTAGCCAAAGTAACCCTCAGTTAATCTTACTTGTATTTTAGTAGTGTGTGTGTGTGTATATATATATATATATATATATATATATATATATATATATATATATATATATATATATTCACATGTTTAACTTTCTTTTTCTGTTTCTTCTCTTTTTCCCTTTCCCAAACAACAATTCGGAAACGAGACCTCGCCGACCCACGTCACCATTCCACCCCCGACGAAGAGCATTGATCGTACACCGTCTTGTTCACGCCTCGGGAAGCTAGTATAAGCAGTTGTTGATCAAAGCTGATTTCGCCATTGGCTTTGTGTGCGGCGGGCGGGCGGGCGGAAGGTGTCGCCTCGGTCAATCAAATCCTTTTAGCCGGGAAACACTTGATATTTTGAAGATTGGTGACATGTTAATGCCTTTTTTCCCCACACTCTCGTGTGTATTAATATTTCGATACCGTATTTCAATGCTGTTCGCAAGTGAATAAAGTGTTACTACAGAAGTTAATTCAATTCGGGGCCCAAATATCACCCTTTGCTGGTTAATAAGATAGAGACTTAAAAATAAAATTTTAGGAGAGATTTGAAAGTCAGTTCTTAAGAAGAAGGCCTACCTACTCCAAAATATATGTCTCGTTATTGCTACCGCTGGCTCTTGTTGCATTCTCTCTGGAAAGACTGGCTTGAGGTTACATGCATTTCATTTTAACTACCATTTCCATCATCACATAATTATTATTGTTATTGTTGTCATTATCATTATTATTATTGTTATTATTACTATTATTATTACTATTATTATTATTATTATTATTATCATTATTATTATTATTATTATTATTATTATTATTATCATAGTAATGATAATAATAATAATAATAATGATGATAATAATAATAACAATAATAATAATAATTATTATTATTACTATCATCCTTTTTATTGTCATTGTTGTTATTATTGTTATTATTGTTATTATTATTATTGTTATTATTGTTATTATTATCATTATTATCATCCTTTTTATTGTCATTATCATTGTTGTTATTATTGTTATTATTATTATTGTTATTATTATTATCATTATCATTGCTATTATTATCATCATTATTAATATCATTGCTATTATTGTTGTGGTTATTATTATTATTATTATTATTATTATTATTATTATTATTATTATTATTATTATTATCGTTATTGCTATTGTTGTCGTCATTATAATTATTATCATTACTATGATTATTATTTTTATTATTATATTTTTATCATCATCATCAGCATTATCATCATCATCATCCTCATTACCATCATCTTTATCATCATTATTGAAAGTATCATTATCATCTTTTTATTGTCAGTTTTTATAAATATTTTTATTGCTATCATTATAATCATTACCAAGGTAACCAGCCTTATACAGATAAGATAAAGAAAGAGCAAAAGAAAAAGAAAAAAGGGAAAAGAATGATAGATAATGAGAGTGAAATAAAGAGAAAAAGAGAGAGAAAAAGAAAGAGAAAGAGAAAGAAAGAGAAAGAGAGAAAAAGAAAGAGAAAGAACGAGAGGGGAAGAAAGAGAGAGAAAGAGATAGAAAAAGAAAAAAGATAGGAACATTTACGTCATTACACACACATTAAAGAAATACGAAAATTAAATTCTTTCTAGCGAAACATTTACATATATTTGCATTTACTGATGACATGCTTGTTTCCTGTAGTCCGCGTAGTCCCTTTGAATCGGGTTTACTAGGAATATTGTGCAATAGCGATATACACCATAGCTCTGTTCGCTTGTCCTACTTACATAATTCATGGATGCTGAATATGTTTTGAATATTAGCCACTAGGTCTGTTTAATGTTGGCCTGTTCATTATTATCGTCATCTTTATATCCTTCCTATTATCACTGTTTTCGATGGCAGTGGCTTGTTCATTATTATCGTCATTTTTATATCCTTCTTATTATCATTGTTATCGATGGCAGTGGTATTATTGCAATGGACTGTACCTTTTTAAAGCAACATTTGTTTATATCGTTATCCGTATCTAAATGTTCTGAACGGGAGTGAAAATAATGATGGTGTTTTTATGCCGGTGTTGTTGTTATGGGTAAATGAGAACGATGATATTGATCATGGCGATAAAGTTAACGATCACGATAATAGTGAGGGGTGATAAGAA
>NC_051402.1:6460250-6465250 GCF_015228065.2 Penaeus monodon
AGATAAGTTGATCGATTCATTTTTTCCGAAGTGGTGGCTATGTATGGCCGTTCGGAGCGCGGTTTTGTCACTCGCATCTCTATCGCCACTCAGGAGCCGACGAACCGTGATGACAATCAAATGCCTTAAATGTTCACCAAGCGCCGGTGAATGCCTCGGCCCCGTAAACGTTCACCAAGCGCCCGTGAATGTGAACTGGTTTCACTTCTGCGTGGAGGAATTCAATAACACATCTATGCTTCTGACGCACGTTTATGACAGAGGTCCCCCCCAATCCCTTGCCCGTTGTTGTGTGGGGGGGGCTTAGGGGCGGAGACTGGGACCAAAAGGGGAACCCCCCAACCTTGGGGGCTCAGCCCTCGACTAACTAAGCGGGGGGTCTTTTTTTTTTCCACTTTTCGTTTCGGGCCCCAATAACCCTTCCCCCCCTTAAAAGGGGTGGGGCCTTAAAAAAAGGGCACGTGCCCACCGACCCTGACCCCGGTTTCCCCTTTGACCACCCTCCCCCCTCAAATTAATTTTTTAAACCCCATAATCCACTTCCCATGCCAAAAACCCCCCCCTTAAGGGGAAACTTCCCCTTTTTACCCCAAATTACCCACCCCACCCCTACCCCACCTCCTTTACCACCCCACCTCAATAATACCCCCCCTAAATGCCCAAATACATACCCACAACCCAAAAACATTTCCCACCCCCCCAATTCTAACTTAACCCCTTCCCCCAAAACCCCCAAATAAACCCCCCACCCCCCTTTTAATCCTTAAGCCTTTTTTTCCCCTTCCTCCCACATCCCACAAAAACCACCCTTCCTACCCCCCCGCCCTTCACTCCCCCTACTCACAAAAATTTTAAATACCCTTTTACCACCAAGGGAAATTTTTGTACCCCCCCACGCCCACTCGGCCACCCTTTCCCCCCAAAGTCTAAACAGTAAAAACTTTCCGTCCGACCCACGCTCCCCCACGAAAACCGAAAAAATAGATTAAAAAACTAACACTATATGGTAACCCCATCTTTGCAAAAACCCCATCCACCCTCAATACCTGCACCGGAACAGTTTCATCCCCCCAAAATTTTGCCCAATCATGACAAAGTTGGTCAGATTGGGGAAGACCTATTTGCCTTTCTCACAGACTATGATGCAGCATCATCAATGCTACTCCATTTCCCCCCAAAGTCATCGAAAGAAAACCCCAAATAGCCAAAATTACCTTCCCTAATGCCTTCCCCTTTCCTAAAGGAGGAGAATCCCCCCCGTTCGTCCATAACACCTCCTCCCTCATGCCAAAATTGTTGGCGTCTAGGCACCCAACCAAAAACATGCCGTTCCAAAACCCAATTGCCCCTATTTTCCCAACCTGACCATACCCGGCAAAATGCCTGCACAAATCACGCACATGGCAACTGTGGGGGCCCCCCAAAAATGTATTTTATAGGGGCTGCCCCCAACCCAAATTTTGAGTCTGGGTAGAAACTCTCAGTTTCAACTTGGACTCACACTACGTAAACCCCAACGGAAGCCCGTCGCCGGGGGGGGTTTTTCTTCTTACTCCTTACTCCAAAATTTACGCCATTCTACCAATTCTCCTAAACCCCATCCCCCACATCTAACTCCCCCTCTTCTACCTCCTACCTTTCCTCAGTAAACTCTTTTGCCATCCTAATCCAGACACCCCAATCTTACTACAGTGCTAAAACCCACTCAAACCCCCAACCCTTCCCCTCCCTCCTCGCACTACCCGTAACAACGAAAAAACGCCCCCCCCTTTTTCCCCCTCCCACACAATCCCCTCCACCTTCCTTTGCTTAAACACCGTCCCCTTTTTCCCCCCCCCCAAAAGAAACCTTTACCCCCCAAAATCCCAAACCAACCCCCTCGAAGAAACTATTAAAATATTAAAGATTATTTAATAAAAACCTGACACTAAACCCTCCAAATCTTACAACTCCTGCTCCTTCCACACCCCCATTGACTTTTTTGCTTTTAAAAAATCAAATTTCCCCAACTTAAAACCCCCTTTTCCTCATAGTTGGTGATTTTAAACTGCCGCCACCTCTTTGGGGTGTTTTCTATCAAAAACTCCCAGGCCGATCTCTAGAGCGTTTCCCCTCTCCACAGCGACCTTAAATTTTAAATTCAGATCCCCCCACTAATTCGATACCCGCCGAAAATCTTTTTCTGCTTGCCCTCTCTCCTCCCCCCCTCTTCATTTCCCGGTCATCTTAGATCACTTCCCCCTATAGTGCCCTTTCCATTTTCTCCTTTCTCCTACTTCATACTACCACTCCCAACTCCCCACGCTGGGCTTTGATAGAGCCGACTGGCATACTTTCACTTCACTCTCTGTTTTTCATACCCCTCCACCCTCCCTCACCTCCATTTCAAAATAACAGGTTTTCAAAAATCCCGTCTAAGACTGCACTACAGTTTCCCCTCGAAACCTCAAGACCTTACCCCCAAAATGGTTCCTGGGGGAAATTCTGTTGCACTAAAGCATTCGCTCGTGCGCCGGGAACAGTTACCGCTACAAAAGAGGTATCCAAACAACTATACCCCTTACCCCTTTTTAAAAAGCATCTCCTACTTCGTCAAAATCCGGAATAGTAAAAAAATAGGGGGGGAAATTTTTTCATCAATTACCCTTACATCTATCTCAAATGTTTGGGGCCGAATCCATAAACTATGGGGAAAACATCCCCCCCATCCTGCCCCCGTCCTCCATATTCGAGATACCCCATTTCTGATCCTCCCCAAGTCGCTAATGAACTGGGTGATTATTTCAGCCAGGTCAGTAGTGGTTCTCCCTTTCTCCCACTTCTCTTTTTTAAAACCCCAGAGAACGTCCCCCCATTACCTTCCCCCCCATCCTCACTGAGTCCTAAAGCTCCATTTTCTTCCTCTGAACCATTGCTTCCCTAAAATCGTGCCGCAACACTCATGAACCCTGACGGATTCCTACCGTAGCCCCGGAAACTCCCATCTTCCCTCCTTATCCTTTTCCTATTAAAAATTACAACCCAATATGGCTCGAAATTTTTTCTTCAAATTTGGGCGAAAGCTTTTATCCTTCCCTCCTGAAACCCCAACAATCGGGTACCCTCCCTCAAGACTATGCCCCTCATGCACTGCTAGCTGCTTGGCAAAGTTAGAGCGAATGGTGAAATCCCCTTAATTTGGGATCTTGAATCTCAAATTTCTCCTCCTTCCCAATTCGGTTTTTGCCCTCCAAAGCACAGCTACCCCTTTGCTCATTTTGAGACATTTACATCGCATTTGCACCCATGAAACCATCTAGCTATATTTTTTGATCTAGAAAAAGCATATGAAATACGGCATGGCGGTACCATATTCTCCCAAAAATTTTCCCCTTTTAGGCATAGGTGAAACATGGGGGTCTTCATAAAACCTCCCTCTCCCAAAGCAATTTCCCGTCAAAATTTTCCCCTGCCACATCACTTTCTTTCCTCAAAAGAAAGGGGTCCCCAAGGGAGTGTGTCAACCCTTTATTCCCTTTTTTGTGTTAATGAATTGTCTAGTTTTACCCCCAGGAGCCCGGGCATCATATATGTTTATATTTAACCATCTATGCCCTTGCACATCCCTACCAAACCTCTACCAATTCTTTAATCTGCAATCTCATCATATCTTCCTGGGCCACAAAACCCTGGCTTCCGTTTTCTACCTCAAAACTTTCTCCTCCTTTTCTCTCGCTCACGTGTAGGAACCCCTACCCCCCTCTTCCCAATGGGACTCCCTCCAAGCCCTTCGTCTGGGGAAATTCCTAGGTGTCATTTTTGACTCCAAAATTCCTGGCGAGACCATATTCTACACATTAAAGAAAAAAACTCTCTGCCCCCTTCAATTTAAAAACTCTCTCCCATTACATGGGGCTCAGATCGCAAAACTCTCCCATTTTATGTTTTCTTTGATCCTCCACCTTGATTATGGGTGCCATATCTATCCTCTGCCTCACTTTTTCCCTTTCCCCTCTTGTACAATCCTCACTGTGGCTTCGTTAGCACTAGGGGCCCTTTGCTCCTCGCCGTTACGCCTGTACACTGAACAGGCATCCATCTCTATCTCGCGTCGTGCCCTTCTCTCTCTCCCATGCTATGTTTGATTTCCCCCAACATTCCCCACTAAACTAACTATCCCACAATCCCGACTTCTTACCTTAGCTTATTCCAGTTTACCTCTCCTTTCTCCACTCCAGGGTTTTTTCCCTCCTCTCCCATTCCCCTTTCCCTCATCTCCAAACCCCTCCCCTTCTCTGCCATTCAGTCCCTCCTGGTTTTTTACCTCACCCCCATTTTGCTCTTTTGTTTTCCCGACCCACCAAAACAAATATCCCTCCTACTATCCTTCTCACCCATTTCCTTGACCAGTCCCACTCATTCCCCTAGTTTTCAGGATTACTATGGGTCCAAATCCACCTCCCGGGGCGGGGTTTTTCGTAATCTTCCCAAAACCCTACATTCAAAAAATTCCCCTTTCCCCCTGAATCCCGTGTCCTTTACAGAACTGTAGCACTCCTTTTTCTCTAAAAAACTATACTACTCTCCTCTTCCTCTTTTTCATTTTTTCTGATCCCTTTAAATCATTAACTCTAAAAGTCAATACACACCCCCACCCCCTTGTTTGTAAAATTCAGAACTGGTTTTCACCTGTCCACAGCCTAAAACAAACAAATTTTCTGGTGCCCACCATGTTGGAACCCCGGCAAAGAAAAGGCAGTCACTGCACCCACGCCTTACGTCCACTCTACCAACCACGCTCTCACTATCCCAGCCTCGGGTTATTACCCCCTTTAAGACCTTCTTTATAATCCTGCAATCTTTTTGGTCAAACCTCCGCACTAATAAATTACATTTTGTAAAACAAACAATCTCCTCCTGGGCAGCTCCTTTCACGGGAAAAGACGTTTGGGGAACCCCTCTCGCCCGCTTACGCATTGGCCACACCCTTTTAACACACCCTATCGATTCAAATCTGATCC
>NC_051402.1:6470250-6477750 GCF_015228065.2 Penaeus monodon
TACTCCTACCAATGCTTATAAATTAGATGAGAAATTGGTGTTCTACACCAAATTCACCTGATTAGCAGCTGAGTCATTCGCATTGTACTAGGCGATTTCAATGTGGTGTCTGGCTGTGATCAAGCTGGCTACAAGATGTCTGTCAGTCCCCATAGCTCAGGAGCTGATCTTGGTAGCGGGAACAATCTCCTCCAGGACTTTGCTAAGCCCCAGAGAGTGAGGATTTCTGGCTCCTAGTATCAACACCCCAACCTGCATTGTAGTCTATGTCTCTGGGCTGTCAGACCAGGAAGTTGGTAGATAGATTGGTCTGGCAGCAGGAGCCATGACTTCGGTCAACAAGAGTATATGGAAATGTCGGTACCTATGCAGATGGACCAAGCTATATCGCCAAGGCCTTGATATTGCCTGTTTTACTCTATGAAAACGAAACCCGGATGCTGTCCAGTGCCTTGGAGTCTCGTCTTGATGCCTTTTGTAACAAATCCCTACACCAGATTATGGGGTACAGTTGGCAGGGCCATGTTTCCAACCGATGGCTACACTGTGAGACTGGCATGGGACCTGTTACTTGCATAATCCAAGGTCGCTACCTTAGACTATTCAAGTACCTAGTTTGTTTCCTTGTGGATGACCCAGCCCATCAGGTTGCCTCTTTGCGAGACAATCCTAGGTAGAGGCCCGTGGGACGACCTAAGAGGTCATAGCTTGGGCAACTCAACGATTTTTTCCGAGGAGTTAAAGCTGGGCCGAGGGCCTGCTGTAGACTTGCCATGAGGGACCCCCGTGACAGGAAGTGAAGGGTAGATACGGTCATGCGCCCCCGTCTGCGTTAGCCCCCCCCCCCCCATGATGAAAAAAAAAAAAAAAAAAAAAAAAAAAAAAAAAAAAAATATATATATATATATATATATATATATATATATATGTGTGTGTGTGTGTGTGTGTGTGTGTGTGTATACATATGTATATATATACATTTGTAGATGGATTGATAGACAGATGAATAGAGATATAGACACACACACACACACACACGCAACACACACACACACACACACACACACACATATATGTGTGTCTGTGTGTGTTTATATATGTATATATATACTGTATATATATGAGTATATATACACACACACATATATATATATATACATATATATATATACACATGTGTATATATACATATGTATACACACACACACACACACACACACACACACACACACATACACACACACACACACACAACACACACACACACAACATATATATATAATATATAATATATATATAATATTATATATGTATGTATATATATATATATATATATATATAAATGGATATATAGATAGATATATAGATGGGCAGATAGATAGATAGGTACACACACACACAGTTTGTTTCCTTGTGGATGACCCAGCCCATCAGGTTGCCTCTTTGCGAGACAATCCTAGGTAGAGGCCCGTGGGACGACCTAAGAGGTCATAGCTTGGGCAAACTCAACGATTTTTTCCGAGGTGTTAAAGCTGGGCCGAGGGCCTGCTGTAGACTTGCCATGAGGGACCCCCGTGACAGGAAGTGAAGGGTAGATACGGTCATGCGCCCCCGTCTGCGTTAGCCCCCCCCCCCCCCCCATGTTTAAAAAAAAAAAAAAAAAATATATATATATATATATATATATATATGTAAAGGGAAAGGGCCCTTATTAAATGATAAAAAAATTACGTGGATAGTTAGCTGTTTAGCTAACTCTGAAGCTCCATGAATCCGAACCGATTCAGGTTCGGTTTTGTCAAGAATTAGTCGGAGGAATAGCTTCCGTGAACGTTCAGTTCGTTACTAACACGGAACGGGTAAGGTCTCATCCCCCCTCTCCTTTTTGTTTTTTGTGTTTTTTGTAATATTTTTTTGAATTCAAATATCACACTAGATTTTAAAAAGGGGACCATTTTTTCTGATTTTAATTCTTTAAAATTTTTTTTTTTCAGGACTTACCTCCTCGAGGGCCGGAGGAGGAGACGTCCTTTTATTTTCTATTCGCTAAATACAGTAGAGCCGAGATTAGATGAGAAAAGAAGTTCTAACGAAATGAAGACGACCGTGTTCTGTGTTCCTGTGATCCCGTGTCTGTTCCGTTTTCTGTGTTCCTGTGATCCCGCGTCTGTTCCCGGGTTCTGTGTTCCTGTGATCCCGCGTCTGTTCCCGTGTTCGGGTGTTCCTGTGATCCCGCGTCTTTTTCCCGTGTTCTGTGTTCCTGTGATCCCGTGTGTGTTCCCGTGTTCTGTGTTCCTGTGATCCCTTGGTGTTCCCGTGTTCTGTGTCCTGTGACCCCGTGTGTGTTCCGTTTCTGTGTTCCTGTGATCCCGTGTGTGTTCCCGTGTTCTGTGTGTCCTGTGATCCCGCGTCTGTTCCCGTGTTCTGTGTTCCTGTGATCCCGTGTGTGTTCCCGTTTTTCTGTGTTCCTGTGATCCCGTGTCTTTCCCGTGTTCTGTGTCTGTGATCCCGTGTCTGTTCCCGTGTCTGTGATCCCGTGTCTGTTCCCGTGTTCTGTGACCCCGTGTCTGTTCCCGTGTTCTGTGATCCGTGTCTGTTCCGTGTTCTGTGACCCCGTGTTGTTCCCGTTTCTGTGATCCCCGTTTTCTTTTCCCCGTGTTCTGTGATCCGTGTCTGTTCCGTGTTCTGTGACCCCGTGTCTGTTCCCTTTGTTGTTCCCGTGTTCTGTGATCCCGTGTTCTGTTCCCCGTGTTCTGTGATCCCGTGTTCTGTTCCCGTGTTCTGTGATCCCGTGTTCTGTGATCCCGTGTTCTGTGATCCCGTGTTCTGTGATCCCGTGTTCTGTGATCCCGTGTTCTGTGATCCCGTGTTCTGTTCCCGTGTTCTGTGATCCCGTGTTCTGTTCCCGTGTTCTGTGATCCCGTGTTCTGTGATCCCGTATTTCTCTGTTCTGTATTTATTGTGATTGTGATTGTAATGTTGAAGGTATAATAAATAAATCCGTCACTACAATGCTATCTTGCTATAACCCTAGAGGAGATTACTACTTAGATTAACAAATAAAATAACATCGAAAGAAATTAAATAAAACTAAAACAAGATCTAAAAAAATATATATATATATATATATATATAAATATAAACGGACCTTTGAATTATTTACAAGTGGCGACCTTGCCAGGATCTAAGGTAATCTCTCTGGGTTATTGGTGGTAATTGTCTTTTTGTTGTTGCTGCTGTTGTTGTTTGCTGTCCTTGGGGCCCGGAAGCAAAGTTGGATCCGAATTTGTATATTCGATCCTATTTTATCGATTAGATTGGAAGTTGTCTGACAACGATCTATGGTTGCCCAAGATGTTTGGGTTTAAGGTTTCTTGGCGTGTTCCGGTTTGTGATGCCCGTGTCAAGATATCTGCTTGGTGCGAGATTAGGTCTAAAAGTTTTTGGTCACGGTTTAGTAGCGTGCTCGTAGATCCGTTGGTCAGAAAGGAGTTTAGTAAATTCCTGTTGCCATTATGGCAGATTATTCTTTGATACGTGAAGCATCAGGCGGGTCTTTGGGAAACTCGTGGGGGATGATTTTGCCAAATATGTAGTTAGTCAGCAGTCGTATTACGGGGAAAAGAAAGAGCTAAAGGAAGGAGATTTAGAAAAGGCAAAGATCGAAGCCGAAAAGGAAATAGAAAAAGTTAGTTTAGAAACGGAGAGAGAACAAAAGAAAGGAATACGAGTTGGAATTAGTTTGGGCCAATAAGACAGAAGGTCCTTTTCTCCTGTTGGTAGGGAAGGAACAGTTAGACCATCTTTACCCGTATTTAGGACGGGGAGGATATATTTCTTCCCTAGTGAGATTTGAAGGGGTTTTGCTTCGTTACGGGGGATTAATTTTGATACTTACTCCATTCGACTGGCTAGTCTTTTAACTGAAAAGGGCTGTAAGTATATACACCTCTTTTTTTTCAAAAATTACAGATGATTATGAGCAGTTAAAATTGGCTCTTTTGAAAGGATTTAGTAAAATCCAGATCATTACAGAAACGAATTTAGATCTAGTTAAAATCAGAGCAGGTGAAACTTATCAACAATTTTCTCTACATCTAGGCCGCCTTTTTTATGAAATTGATAAAGGGTCGTAGTGTACCAGAAGACTTCTTTTCTCTTAGATCCTTTATGATTTTTGATCAGTTCGTCTCCTCTCTCTCTCCAGATTTAAAAATGTTCATTAAGGAACATAATGTCAGTTCCCTAGAATTAGCTGTGGAGCTAGCAGATACATGGGCTTCAGCCCACAAACTTATCCCCGCGTATCAAATTTTGATAGGGGTTTGAAAGTTTACTCCTAATCCCCCCAAGAATGTAAAGCAGAATTGTCAAGTATACGTTGTCATTACTGTGGAGAGCAGGGGCACATTAAACCTGGTGTCCAAAGAACCCCCTTTCTTTAAGAAACATCCCGAGAAGGTAGGATTTTGCTTAGAAGAAACCCATTGCAATAAATATTCATCTTCTGGAACTGTGAATGGAAAGTGGGTTTTTAAGAATTTTAAGAGACACAGGTTGTTCTTGTATAATTGTCTCTGATGATTTGATTCCAGATGCTTACCTTAAACTGTAAAATGGTTCAAGTTGCAGATTTTTTAGGTGAGTTAACTCCTTCCCACAAGGTAAGGTGTTATATTAGGTGCGTGTACTTTGTTGGGTGGGCTAATGTTTTAAGGGCACCCATTAAATTTTGTAATGTGCTCATCAGGAACTACCCTGGAGTCCAGGACTTAAATCAAATCCATCACTGGGGAATTGAAAATTAGCCAGGCAGTCCAAACTAGGGCGCTAAAGTAAAGCGCATCCACCCATTAGTATTACCTGAAAAGGAGGCTTTAGAAATACCCCCAACAGAGAGAGCAAAACCTCCTACTCACCCAGGTCTAAAAGGGAATTCACTGTTACCATTTGGCTTAGTTACTGCTTGTGGGAACATTTTATTTGGTTGATGAGAATTGTTCTAGAAGGATTGCCCAATGTTTCTTTCTATTTTGATAATATTTTTATCTATGGTATTTCTTGGAAAGAACACTTAGATTCTCTCAGATCAGTATTAGGACTGTCTTCGAAAGCATGGTCTCACAGCACGTCCCTTTTAAATGTAAGTTTTGGCTATGACCAAATCCATTATCTAGGTTTTATTGTTTATGGAAAAAAACTTGCGTCCCCAGTTTGATAAAGTTTAAGCTATGATTTAAAGTACCGCTACCTGTTACCAAGAAACTCTTAAGATCTTTTTTGGAATGATATCCTTTACAAGATGTTTATTCCACAAGTTTTATCCCTCACAAGCCCTTTGTCAGACTTGCTTCGAAAAGGGGTTTTATGAGCCCCTAAAATGGACTAATGATTTAACCAGCTAAATTTCAACAGCTTAAAGCTGCTATGGCTAGTGAGCCAATTCTCAAGATCCCAGACGTAAATCTTCCATTTGTTCTTAGAACAGATGCATCAAACTCGAATTGGAGCAGTCCTGCTCCAGTATGTTGATAACCATCCCTATCCCGTAGCATATGCTAGTCGCAAGTTACTAGATCGTGAAACGAAGTATTCTACTATTGAGCGTGAATGTTTGGCTATTGTGTTTGGGGTCCAGAAATTTGATTATTATCTTAGGGAAAGAGTTCATATTAGAGGTGGACCAAAAAACCCCTTTTTTTACTTAAAGAATTTCAGAAGATCAAATAAAACCCTGTTGTAAGGTGGGCACTTTGTCTGCAACCCTATAAAATTTTGACTTGTACATGTAGCTGGTCGTGATAATGTGGGTGCCGATCTTTTGAGTAGATCGTGCTAGTCTTCTATCTATCAGAGATAGATTCTTAAAGGGGGGAGTTGTGTGAAGGAATGGCCTATTAAATGACAAAATAATTACGTGGATAGTTAGCTGTTTAGCTAACTCTGAAGCTCCATGAATCCGAACCGATTCAGGTTAGGTTTTGTCAAGAATTAGTCGGAGGAATAGCTTCCGTGAACGTTCAGTTCGTTTCTAACACGGAAAGGGTAAGGTCTCATCCCCCCTCTCCTTTTTTTTTTTTTTTTTTTTTTTTTTGTAATATTAATTTGAATTCTAATATCACACTAGATATTAAACGACCATTATTTCTGAGTTTAATTCTTTACATTTTTTTTTTATCAGGACTCTACCTTCCTCGAGGGCCGGAGGAGGAGACGTCCATTTATTTTCTATTCGCTTAAATACAGTAGAGCCGAGATTAGATGAGAAAAGAAGTTCTAACGAAATGAAGACGATCCGTGTTCTGGTGTTCCTGTGATCCCGTGTTGTTCCCGTTTTTTGTGTCCTGTGATCCCGCGTCTGTTCCCGGTTCCCGGTCCTGTGATCCCGTGACTGTTCCCGTGTTCTATGTTCCTGTGATCCCGTGTTTGTTCCCGTGTTCCGCGTTCCTGTGATCCCGTGTTTGTTCCCGTGTTCTGTTTTCCTGTATCCGTGTCTGTTTTCCCCTGTTTTGTGTTCTGTGATCCCCCTGTCTGTTCCGTGTTCTGTGTCCGTGTCTGTTCCCGTGCTGGATCCCGTGGTTCCGTGTTCCCGTGATCCCGTGTCTGTTCCCGTGTTCTGTGATCCCGTGTCTGTTCCGTGTTCTGTGATCCCGTGTCTGTTCCCGTGTTCTGTGATCCCGTGTCTGTTCCCGTTTTTCTGTGATCCGTGTCTGTTCCCGTGTTCTGTGATCCCGTGTTCTGTTCCCGTGTTCTGTGATCCCGTGTTCTGTTCCCGTGTTCTGTGAGTCCCGTGTTCTGTGATTTCCCGTTTTCTCTGTTTCTGTATTTATTGTGATTGTGACTGTAATGTTGAAGGTATAATAAAAATTTAAACCGTCACTACAATGTATCTTGCTATAACCCCAGAGGAGATTACTACTTAGATTAACAAATAAAATACTCGAAGAAATTAAATAAAACTAAAACAACAGATCTAATATATATTATATATATATATATATAAATATAAATATAAAAGGACCTTTGAATTATTTACAATATATTATATATATTATGTGTGTGTGTGTGTGTGTGTGTGTGTGTGTACATATGTGTATATATACATTTGTAGATGGATTGATAGACAGATGAATAGAGATATAGACCACACACACACACAACATATATGTGTGTTCTGTGTGTGTGTTTATATATTGTATATATATACTGTATATATATGTATATATACACACACACATTATATATATATATATACAGAATATATATATACACATGTGTATATATACATATGTATACACACACACACACACACACACACACACACACACACACATATATATGTATATATATGTATGTATGTTATATATATTATATTATATATATATATATATATATATATGAATAGCAAACACTCTTCCGTGCTGATACAAGGAAGAAAAACCCACAATACAAAAACTAGATTTATTGAAAATGAGACTACAGTTTCGAAATCCAGAGAGA
>NC_051402.1:6490250-6492750 GCF_015228065.2 Penaeus monodon
CAGGGCAAGGGGGTTTTTAGGGGGCAACGGTTTGAAAAATTTCTCTGCAGTTGATTACAAAAATTTTTTATGGCAAATGAAAAAGGGAAATAGCCCAATATTATTATTACTAGTATTGTGTAAAATATTTATAGTATATTATTTTAATATATAAATTAATATATTTTATATATTAAAATATATATATTATTGTTTTATGGTTTGTACAAATGCCAACTGTTTGGGTTTAAACTTTTTTTTTCTCCTCCTGTGAACACCCCACCCATGCAAAACAAAAATTTTATAAAAATATATTTTATACATATTTATAATTTTACATATTTTTATACAAAAATAATTTATATATTATATATTTTATATATAAAAATTATATATTATAATAATGTAGTATAAAAATTTGAATATTACACATAAAATTTAATATATATATATATATACATAAAATTTAAATTATCCCTATATATATATATATAATATATTATATTATTTGAATAATTATATATATATCCACAAAACAACATATATACAAAACACAACCCCAAACACACCCCACACCCCACACACACAAACAATATATTATATATCGGGGTGTGTGTGTTGTGTGTGTGTACTAAATAAAATATAAAAAATATGTATAAAAACATATATAACATACAGGCATATATGTTTTTTTTTTTTTTTTTTTTTTTAAGGGTAGGTTTATTTTTGAGCCGCCGTGGTCACAGCATGATATTTAATTGTAGTTTTCATGTTATGATGATCTTGGAGTGAGTATCGTGGTAGGGTCTCCAGTTCCTTTCCACGCTGAGTGCCGGTGTTACCTTTAGGTAATCATTCTCTCTAATTATCCGAGCATATATGTAGTATATGTATAAATATATTTACACACGAACACACACACACACACACACACACACACACACACACACACACATATATATATATTATATATATATATATATATATATATATATATCATCATCATCATCAAGGGGCTAACGCCGACGGGGGCGCATGGCCGCATCCACCCTTCGCTTCCAGCCACGAGGATCCCTCGAGGCGAGTCTCTAGGCAGGCACACGGCCCATCTCTAATTCTTCGCGACAGGTTTCGTCGAGCTGCCTAAGCCATGATCTCCTAGGTCGTCTCACAGTTCTCCTCCACCCAGGGTTGTCTTGCAGAGAGACAACCTGATGGGCAGGGGCGTCCACAGGGAAGCGAGCTAGGTGGCCATATAGCCTGAGTTGGAGATCCCGGATTATGCAAGAAACAGGTCCCATGCCAGTCTCACGGTGTAACCGCCGGTTGGACATGTGGTCCTGCCAACTGTACCCCATGATCCGATGAAGGGACTTGTTACAAAAGGCATCAAGGCGAGACTCCAAGACACTGGATAGCTTCCAGGTTTCGCTTCCATAGAGCAAAACTGGCAGTATCAAGGCCTTGAAGACATGCAGCTTGGTCCTTCTGCATAGGTACCGACATCTCCAAATGCTCTTGTTGATCGAGTTCATGGCTCCTGTTGCCAGACCAATCCGTCTATTGACTTCCTGATCTGACAACCCAGAAATATGGACTACGCTACCAAGGTATGTAAAACTTCAACGTCCTCGCTGCAAGCATGGATCGACTGAACAGGTTCCCCTAACAGGCCACCAAAGTCCTGAATCTTGGTCTTGGTCCAGGAGACCTCTAGGCCTAGGGGCTTCTCCTCATTGATAAATGCATCAAGAGCCGCCACAAGTGACTCCAAGGACTCATATAGGATGGCAACATCGTCGGCAAAGTCAAGGTCTGAGACCTTAATATTGCCTAGTGATGCTCCACACTGACTTTGGCTAGTAGCTCTGCCCATTATCCAGTCCATACAAGTGTTGAAAAGTGTTGGTGCAAGGAGACAGCCTTGCCTCACCCCTGAATTAACAGGGAAGAAGTTCGACATACCCCCACCACACTTTACAGCACTTTCAGTACCAGTATAGAGGCTTGCTATCAGGCCAATAATCTGTGTCGGAATTCCCCTGAGCCTCAGGATCTCCCATAGCGATTCCCGATGCACCGAGTCAAACGCCTTCTTGAGGTTGATGTAGGCTGCAAGCAACCCACGACCAAACTCATGACGGCGTTCCACAATTACTCGAAGCGCTAGTATACAGTCTATCGTGGACTTGCCAGGAGTAAATCCAGACTGCTCCGGTCTCTGATGCCTCAGTAGGTGGTTGCGGATCCGTTTCAGAAGAATGTGGGCGAGAACCTTGCCTGGCATGCTGAGCAGTGTAATGCCACGGTAGTTACTACAATCCCAATGATCCCCTTTCCCCTTCCAGTGAGGGATGACCACACCCCTCAGCAGGTCAGGGGGAATGGTACCAGACTGCCAAATGGCAATCAGGACTGTATGCAGGCCCCAAGCCATAGGTTCACCCCCAGCCTTTAGCAGTTCAGCAGGGATATCACATATGCCTGCAGCTTTCCCACTCTTCAGCTTGGAAATTGCCAG